>NC_137012.1:7559642-7609642 GCF_032717465.1 Coenobita brevimanus
ATCACATCTTTTTTTGGTAAAGTATTTAAAACTGTAAGTAATAAGCACATAGTTAAACATCTTGAATCCAACAACTTAATGTGATAGACAATATGGTTTTTGCCACAAAAGATCCACCATTGACATACTAAGCCTCCTGACTCATAGCATCCATCAGTCAATTGACCAACGTGGGGAAACTCAGGCAGAAGCCGTTTATATTTCTAAAGCTTTCGACAGTGTGGCACCATTCCCTGCTGTCCAAACTCCCTCGCTATGGACTAACGTCTTTTGTTCCTCTGCTTTCCTCATATCTCAGCAACAGAAAAATAAGAGTCAAAGTAGATGATGTATATTCCAATTTCTACTCAGTTCACACCAGCGTGCCACAAGGATCAGTTGTGGCACCAACCCTAGCCCTAGTTCACATTAATGATCTCTTATCTGTCACCCACAATCCCATCCATTCATATGCAGATGACTCAACACTTCGCAGTTCTTTCACACTCAAACATCCATTTACAAAGTTTAATATCTCTAACTCTCAACTCAGTACCGCCATGTCCATAAATGAATGAATGGGGACAAGTTAACCTTTTCTCATTTAATGCTAGTAAAAGCAAAATATATACAATTTACTAACAGACAGACGTTGCCAGATTCATATATTACCTTCAATGCTACTAATATTCCCATCTCCAAAAGTATTGAAATTCTCGGTGTTTCACTTAACAGTGCCCTCAGCTGGACCTCTCATGTCAGATCACTTGCTAAAACCGCCTCAATGAAACTTAGATTATTGTACAGAGTCCGTAACTTCTTCACTGATGAGCAGTTAGCTATAATTTATAAAAGTCATGTGTGTTCTCAGACTGAATATTGCTCATTCATGTGGAATGGATGTGGAGAGGTTGCACTAAAACAGGTAGACAAAATTCAGAACAAAGCTGCTGGAATACTTAATAACCCTGCTATTGTAGATAAGCTACCTCTCCAACAAGTAAGCAGGAATGTTGCCTCCCTTCCATTGCTTTACAGATACTTTTATGGCAAATGCTCAGACGAAGCTGCGTCTATTGTGCCACCTCTCCATGCCTTCCCACAGGCTTCACGGACATCTGGTAGCGCTCATGACTGGAATGTCACACAGCCATATTGCAGAACTTCTGCCTATCAGAATTCTTTTACTTCCCGAACTGCATCTCTCTGGAACTCGCTTCCCCGGAGTTGTTTCCCCCCAAACTTCAACCTACAGCTGTTCAAGTCCAACAGTTACAGATATTTTATGAATGGAGGACGCCAGTAATCTGGTGTATGGATTATTTTTGTTTCATTTGTTTTTCATGCCTCTATTCCGTTATTAAAAACATATATATATATATATATATATATATATATATATATATATATATATATATATATATATATATGTGTGTGTGTGTGTGTGTGTGTGTGTGTGTGTGTGTGTGTGTGTGTGTGTTTATGTATGTGTATGTATGTATACATCAGTTCATATTAGGTTCGCTGCAGGATTCCACCCTTTCCTTAAAGGGACAGCAATAACCAAAATTAACTCTACCCAAAGCTGGCCAAGTACGAATGGGGAAGTTGTGTGTATAGTGAGGTAGGCCATGTCAGTATCAAATGCTTCCTGACAATGGGTCCATGCGGGCGAAAGTTTGCATCACTGTAACCCATACAACTGACTGTTGGTCGAGGGTAGGAGTGGGTGAGAACTTCAGTGGGTTACAATGATTTTTTTTTTTATGTGTCCGACTCTGGGCATATGCTTCACAGCCTGTTCCCAAGGCCCAGTAGTCCTCCTACATACTATACACCTCTGCATGTCACCATTTCGGCGCTAACACCCACCATCCATATTTATACATGCTATGGCTGTTGTGACTCCTGAGATTTAGTTAAAGTTATTGTGCTAGTTGAAGGCAGGAGAAGTTAAAGATGAATACAGGAAGTTGATCTTGATTTATTATCTACAAGAAATATCTAAGTTGAGCACAGTATGTATTACACAGGAACGTAAGTTACTAAGTCTCGTCGGACCCTTCTTCTTCTTCTTTCCTCTCTGCACTACCTGTCGGTTCTATGGCTAGCCCCTTTCTGATCTCTGATTCCTACATTCTCGTTTAGCAGGGGTCGTGTCACGTGGGCTACACTGTCGTGGAAGCTTCTAGAACCCTGTATGTCTGTGTGTATGTAGTGCTTCCGGTGCCTACTGGCATACCGTTCGTTAAGTATTTGCTGATCTCATTTCCTTTTGGTCGATTCTCACTGACACACTTCCTATCTCACACCCTGGCTTGATGCTTCTATCTGTCTACCTATCTATCTATCTACGAGTTGTATTATTATAATATGGAGTCCTGACATCGTCTCACACACGACTGGTGTATTGGTATTAGCGGGGGTGTTTTTATGACAAGTTGGCGGGTCTCCTGGTAGATCAGTAAAGCCCGCTATTATGAAATTGAAATCCTTAAACTGTTCCCTGCCCCAGTGGGGATTTGAATCTGGGCCCGGTAGGACTGCAGGTCACCTCTATACCGACTGAGCCTCCGCCTCCATCACCAGCAAGCACTTGGTGTGAATGTGGCCTTATGCATTTTTTTTAATGCAAGAAAGAAGGAACCAAAGGCCTGAGCCCACAAACAGTTTTTTCCAAGAAAAAACAAAAGCAATACAAAAGAGAGCCAAATTCAAGATCCATTCATTATGAGATGCCTGGACACACTGCGTTTGAAGGACTGGAGATCATGGGGAGTAGGAAATACAGACAGAGGGAGACAGTTTCAGAGTTGACCTGTTGCATAAATGAAGGACTGGGAGTAACGGTTAACTCTTGTATCAGAGAGTTGGACAGAAAAGGGATGAGAGTTTGCTGCTAGACGGGTGCTACGCACCCGTTGTAGAGGTGGAGGGATGCAGGCAGACAGTTCAGAGGAACAGTGATCATTGAAGCTGCGACAGAAAAGAGAAGAAGATGCAACGGTGCAGCGAAGAGACAGAGTTTGAAGGGAGCCAGTAAGAGGAGGAAATTTGTTGAGACGAAAAGCCTTTGACCCCACCCTATTGAGAAGAGCTGTATCTAGGGAGCCTCCCCACACATGAGAGTTGTACTCGTAACAGGGGCGAATAAAACCCATGTATAAAGTCAACAACTGTGCAGGGGTGAAAAAAGTACGAAGTCGGCTTAGCACACCTAATCTCTTGGAAGCAGATTTTACAAGAGCTGCAATATGATGTTTCCAAGATAAGTCCCGAGTGAATGAAACCCCAGGCATGTTCAAGGATGATGCTGGAGTACTTCTTTGAGCTGGATATTATTAAACATTAATAAGTACTCCTGTGGAAGATTGTGTCAGGTTGATAGGTGTAAAAACTGTCTTTGATGCATTAAGAAACAGCAATATTACATTTTCCCCAGTCAGAGATACGAGCCAAGTCAGACATTAGGTGTGCCATAGCCTCATCCCTTGTTTGTTAAAGTAACTGCTGAGATGGACGTTGCGGGAACCGAATGGAAAGGTGAAGGGTGGAATCATCAGTGTACGAGTGGATAGGATTAGATGTACAGCTTAGAAGATCGTTGATGAATAAAAGGAAGAGAGTTAGTGATAGGGCAGAGCCCTGAGGAACACCATTGTTGATAGATCTAGGAGAAGAAAGATGACCATCTACAACAGCTGCTTTAGAACGACCAGAAAGGAAGGTAGAGATGAAGGCACAGATAGAAGGATAGAAACCGTAAGAGAGCAGTTTGGAAATTAAAGATTTATGCCAGACGCGATCAAAAGCCTTTGAGATGTTAAGTGCAATGGTAAAGCTTTCGCCAAATTCCCGAAAGGAGGATGACCAGGAGTCTGAAAGGTAGGTGAGAAGATCGCCAGTGGAGCATCCCTGACAGAACCCATACTGACGATCAGAAAGAATGGTGTGATAGGAAAGATGCTTTAAAATTTTCCTATTAAGAATTGACTCGTAGACTTTTGAGACACAGGATGTTGAAGAAATTGGACGATAGTTAGAGGGTTGAGAATGCTCACCCTTCTTTGGGACTGGCTGAATGAGAGCGAACTTCCAGCCAGAAGGAAAGATACAAGTTGACAGACAAAGACGAAAGAGTTTACCTAGGCAGGGTGCAAGCACTGAAGCACAGTTCTTGAGAACAACAAGAGGGACTCCATCAGGCCCATATGCCTTTTTAGTATTGAGGCCAGTGATGGCAGAAAACACATCAGCTGAAGACATTTTAATGTCAGCCATGAGGAAGTCTGAGGGGGGAAGTGATGGAGGAACAGCACCGGAATTGTCTAAGGTGGAATTGGAGGAGAAAGTCTGAGCGAAGAGATCTGTTTATCAGTAGAAGAAATAGCTTCAGAGCCATCTGAGTAGAAAAGAGGAGGGAAGGATGGTGAGGTAAAGTTGTTAGAAAGGTTTTTAGCAAGATGCCAGAAGGAGCGGGAAGAATTCGAGTTGGGGAGTTGAGTGCATTTAGTGCAGATGAAATTATTTTTAGCAGAGTGAAGAACATACTTAGCATGATTCTGGGCTGAAACATAAACAGGATGTGATTCAGGGGTGAGTTGGCTCTGGTACCTTTTATAGGCCCTCTCCTTGTTGCGGACAGCATTAGAACATGCTTGATTAAATCAAGGCTTTCTTGCATTAGTCAGAGGATATGAGAAAGGAATGTATGCTTCTATTCTCGAGAGAATAACCTCTGTAATGCGCAAGGCACACTCAGAAGGCTCCCGGCCATGGAAGCAATAATCATTTCAAGGAAAATCAAAGAAGTACTGCCTGAGGGCCTCCCAATCTGCAGCTCCAAAGTGCCACAGACGACGTTTCTTTGGAGGGTCCACAGGCCGTACCGGAGCGATAGGACAGGTTAAGATAATAAGGTTATGATCGGAGGAGCCCAACGGAAAGGATAGATTAACATTGTAAGCAGAAGGATTAGTTGTATGGAAGAGGTCAAGTATGTTGGAGCTCTCTCCAAGGCGGTCAGGGATACGTGTAGGGTGCTGTAGAAGCTGCTCTAGGTCATTAAGGATAGAAAAGGTGTAGGCTTGTTCACCAGGTGGATTAGTTAAAGGAGAGGAGAGCCAAAGGTGGTGGTTAACAATGAAATCTCCTAGAATGGAGATTTCAGAGAGAGGAGAAATGGATAGACTGTTCCATCGTGGACGTAAGATAGTTGAAGAATTTTTCATAATCAGTAGAATTAGGAGATAAGAAAACAGCGCAGATATATTTAGTCAGAGAATGACAAGAAAGCCGAAGCCAGGGAGTGGAGAATTCAGAAGAATCAAGTTCAGGAACACGAGAGCAAGATAAATCGTTGCGTTCATATACGCAACATCGACCTTTGGCTTTGAAATGAATATAGAGAAAGTAGAAGGATACAGAAAAGTGTTTGCTGTGAGTTGCCTCAGACAGCTGAGTCTCTGTCAGGAAGAGGTGAGGTTTAGAGGAGGAGAGGTGGTGTTCAACAGAAAGTTAGTAGTAGAATGAGAGAGTGAAAGTGATAGTTCTGTCTGTGTGTGTGTCAGAGTCCGTATCTAAGGAACAGCATAGTGGTAGTAGTAGTAGCAGTACTAGTAGTAGGGGTAGTAGTAGTACCCGTCATAGTAGTGGTAGAAGTAGTAGTTAGTTGCTGTTGTAGTAGCAGTAGTAGTAGTAGTAGTAGTAGTAGTAGTAGGGGTAGTAGTAGTAGTAGGGGTAGTAGTAGTAGTAGGGGTAGTAGTAGTAGTAGTAGCGGTAGTGGTAGTAGTTAGTTTCTGTTGTTGTTGTTTGAGCAGTAGTAGTAGTAGTAGTAATAGTAGTCGTGGTAGTAGTAGTAGCAGTAGTAATAGTAGTGGTGGTAATAGTAGTAGTTGTAGCAGTAGTATTAGTAGTAGTGGTAGTGGTAGTAGGTAGTTGCTGTTGTTGTTGTTTTAGCAGTAGTAGTAGTAGCAGTAGTAATAGTAGTGGTGGTAGTAGTAGTGGCAGTAGTAATAGTAGTGGTGGTTGTAGTAGTGGTAGTAGTAGAAGTAGTAGTAGTAGTAGTAGTAGCAGTAGCTGTTATTGTTATGGTTGTTGTTGTTGACGCAGTAATAATGGCAGTAACAGTAGTAATTTTAGTAGTGATTGAAGTATTAGTAGTAGTAGTAGCAGCAGTAATAGTGGTATTAGTAATAATAGTAGTAGTAGTAGTAGTAGCAGCTGTTGTTGTTCTTGTAGTAGTTGTTATTTTCGTTGGAGCATTTCTCAGCTATTAAAAAAAAAATCAGTAGTAGTAGTAGTGTAGTAGTAGTCGTTGTAGTTGTTTTTGTTGGTGTTGTTCTTGGAGTAAAAACAATAGTAAGAGAAGCATCATCATCATCATCATCATCAGTAGTAGTAGTAGTAGTTGTAGTTTTTGTTGTTATTGCTGTATCGCCAGGTTTCCTGATGCATGAACCCGTTGGACTGTTGGCTGATACTGCCTCTGTCCTGCAGTCCACCACTTTTGGATGAACCGGGGGGGGGGGGAGGATGAGGAACATTTGTATAACCAGGCAATGTAGTCGCCCGGTTGCGTCAGTGCCACCACATGAAGGCGTCCCTCCCACACATTATTAGGAGCAGAATCGATGTGAATTATTGGAGAATATGAAAGGACGTTGATTAGGCTCCAGGGCCGTTTTATACCAAGAGAGGAGGCTTCGTACCCCCCCTTTCCTAAGCGATATATTTTGCTTATTACACCTAGCATTCTCTTACATGACATTTACCTCCTTTTTATATCAACCTAGTATGCATCACTAACACACAAGATGATGTTAAGATGTAATGTGCTGGATCAATCGCTTAGGAACAGGTGTTGGGAAACCTCCATTTTCATATGCGTCCCTGAGACCTATTAACAATTTTTATTCTCCCTTTTAAGTACCTGTAATTCTTGTTATGAGATTTATATTTCACGTGCTTCATCGTTAATAACCTCTTTAGTCCACTGACAGTCTCTCTCTCTCTCTCTCTCTCTCTCTCTCTCTCTCTCTCTCTCCATATGTAATACCATGAGTCTCCCAGCACTACAGTCCACAAATACCATCTGTCTTTGTCTCCGTCTCTGTCTCTGTCTGTCTCTGTCTGTCTGTCTGTCTGTCTCTCTCTCTCTCTCTCTCTCTCTCTCTCTCTCTCTCTCCATGAATACCAAACAACTCGTTAACACTGTCATTTAAAGGTTTCCATACAGTTTGCAGAGGATCTCATTCAATATCCACTTCCTCCGTCAACCTTTTCACTCCTAAAATATCACCTTTACTGCAATACCACTTTCACTTGTACACATAACCTACCTGGGAAAAAGAAGTTAAAGTGTGTGTGTCCATAGAATGCCAGATTGATTGATCGGTAGGTAGATGGCCAGACAGACAAACAGACATAGAGCTTCCATGGAGAGAGAGAGAGAGAGAGAGAGAGAGAGAGAGAGAGAGAGAGAGAGAGACAGACAGACAGACAGACAGACAGAGACAGAGAAAGTGAGAGAGAGAGAGAGAGAGAGAGAGAGAGAGAGAGAGAGAGAGAGAGAGAGAGAGAGCGTGTACTTGAATATTCATGTGTTAATTGATCGTCTCTAAACTACGGCTAAAAATAGGAAGCACTATGAGACGTACAGTCATTCTCTCTCTCTGTCTCTCTCTCTCTCTCTCTCTCTCTCTCAGCCAGTTGACAAACCGAACACACTCGACACTTACATTATCTTATCACAAGGTCTAAGATAAGTTTAACTCACTTTGGGGTTATCAGGAGAGAGAGAGAGAGAGAGAGAGAGAGAGAGAGAGAGAGAGGGGGGGGGGGTACGCAAGCGACAAGGAAAATGACAAAGAAAGAGTTTGTGGAGTGAAGTCAAAGTTTATAGAAAGACGAACGAGGGAAGTTAGATATGTAAATGAGAGAGAGAGAGAGAGAGAGAGAGAGAGAGAGGACCTTATGCTCACACCTTATCGTTCAACACTTTTTCCTCATCAATTAATATGACATACCGGTAGAGTGCCTCAAGCGTTTTGTATCTTTGTGTTTTAATACTACTATTGCGACCATGAACTATAGTGGGAGAGAGGGTGAGTGTACCATGGAGTCTTCAGAAATAAATATAGTAGTAGTAGTAGTAGTAGTAGTTCCAACCCCAAACTCATCTGTACGTGAGGTTTACGGACTGCACACTGAAACTGCCTTCCATCCTCCTCCACTGGGGATCCGGGAGTGAGTTCATGGAAATTTGTATGGCCAGGCAGTGGATCCAACCGGTTATATCGGTGCCACAGGGGGAAGGCGTCCCTCTCGAGGTCGATAAACAGCGTGTAAGAGATTATTAACATTTGATAATCAGAATAAGTCGCAAATAAAGAGGTGGTAGGTTGCATCGGAAACGCGGAAAATACCCCGAAGAGTAAGAAAAAAAAAAAAAAACTCAAATTAATGAATATCGACCACACGAGACTCATTATGGTGAATCATTCAGTTTTCCTCTGATAACCTTGTAAAATACTATAGTCCAGGTGCTCCGAGGTCCGGTTATACAAGCGAAACCCCCTATCCACCAAAAGGATGATGGTAGTCTGCTGGAAAAGGGCACCTTGAGGCTGCAGTCCACTGGGCTTACGTTCAGTTGAGCCTGTGGTTACAACTACTACTACTACTGCTACTACATCATCATACTACTACCGGTACTACAGTAGTACTATGACTACATCATACTAGCACTGCTACTATACCACATACTACTACTACTACTACGTCTATACATCATACTACTACTACTACTTCTATACATCATACTACTACTACTACTTCTATACATACTACTACTACTACTACTATTACTACTACTATTACTACTACCATTATTACTACTACCAAATCCAGATGGTCATGAGGTGAACCCTCCCTATCACAGAAGTCAAATCCCCCCGCCTCTCTCTCTCTCTCTCTCTCTCTCTGAGTTCAGAAATCAATAGAACACAGAAATTTGATTACTGTCGATAAAAAAAAAAAAAAATATTACGCCGAGGGTCCCAAGCCCTGGCTGACGTAGTTGTGACGTGACACAAGCCATGAAGTGACGCCATCGTTGTGCAAGTTATGACGTCACTACCGTCACAGCGTAACTAACACGTGATGTGGCGAAAAGATATTTCTGGTTGCTTTTAAGAAGACTGATTTTCGGAAATATTCTTAATATTTCATCACCCATATCTAAAAATGTTGGAAGTACCGTACTAACAAGAGGAAGGACAGACTCACCCGTTTTCTGTGATACGGAAGGCTTCGTAGCACATGTTCGGTAGCGATTTATTTTCACCTTGTTTTTATATCGCCAAGTTTTGCATTACCGATACACAAGTAGATACTGAAATAAATCGCTTCAGGAGAGGTGTTGCGGAGCCTACTAGGTCACTCAGAATACAGCCTTTGTCAAGGAGTCTGACCGTCCCAGTAATCGAACCCATAATCTTCCCGATGCCAGCTATATATAGTACACGGAAAGCCGGGATCACATATTCATACTTACTGAAATATTAAGTGGATGTTTGTATCGGTACCTTAGCCTATCAGTATTGGTACCTTACGAATGTCACTGATGCGGAAAGAGAAGGAGACTTCCTTACGGTATGTTAAGTAGTTTTTAGGTCGGAATATTACCTTTATCGTTATCAACTGTACTGCGTTAGCGAATCATTATCTTGGGAATGTCACTGTTGCAGAGAGAGAGAGAGAGAGAGAGAGAGAGAGAGAGAGAGACTCATTTCCCCTACGTTAACAATTCAGCATCTTGGGAATGTCACTGATGCAGGGAGAGAGAGAGAGAGAGAGAGAGAGAGAGAGAGAGAGAGAGAGAGAGAGAGACTCATTTCCCCTACGTTAACAATTCAGCATCTTGGGAATGTTACTTATGCAGAGAGAGAGAGAGAGAGAGAGAGAGAGAGAGAGAGACTCATTTCCCCTACGTTAACAATTCAGCATCTTGGGAATGTCACTGATGCAGAGAGAGAGAGAGAGAGAGAGAGAGAGAGAGAGAGAGAGAGAGAGAGAGAGAGAGAGACTCATTTCCCCTACGTTAACAATTCAGCATCTTGGGAATGTCACTGATGCAGAGAGAGAGAGAGAGAGAGAGAGAGAGAGAGACTCATTTCCCCTACGTTAACAATTCAGCATCTTGGGAATGTCACTTATGCAGAGAGAGAGAGAGAGAGAGAGAGAGAGAGAGAGAGAGAGAGAGAGACTCATTTCCCCTACGTTAACAATTCAGCATCTTGGGAATGTCACTGATGCAGAGAGAGAGAGAGAGAGAGAGAGAGAGAGAGAGAGAGAGAGAGAGAGAGAGAGAGAGAGAGAGAGAGAAACTGACTCATTTCCCCTGCGTTAACAATTTAACATCTTGGGAATGTCTGATGCAGAGAGAGAGAGAGAGAGAGAGAGAGAGAGAGAGAGAGAGAAACTGACTCATTTCCCCTGCGTTAACAATTTAACATCTTGGGAATGTCTGATGCAGAGAGAGAGAGAGAGAGAGAGAGAGTGTTTCCCCTGCGTTAACAATTTAGCATCTTGGGAATGTCACTGATGCAGAGAGAGAGAGAGAGAGAGAGAGAGAGAGAGAGAGAGAGAATGAATGGCAGTTTAATTTTCTTGTCGGGCTTTTACCTGTCATTATCACCTGTGCATTCCACCCTGTGCCCTACAATGGTTACCACATATCGTAGTTTCATGTACTGGGTGATAAATATACAGGTATGACATCACTAAGGACCGCATTGTTAGAACGGCAAGGTGTGGATTAGCCTTCAGTGATTTACAATAAATTCTGAAGCATGTGATAATGGAACATGTCAAACTTTTATGCATCGTTGCTAATTACGGTATAGTGTGGTGCTACAGGCTAATCACATCAAATAATTTACACGTGTTCCATAAATGATCGTCAGAAATTTAGGGAGTTAATAACACGTTTGCACACTCACTTTTGAAAATACAACTCAAAGTCCAAACTGTACGTGTTTAACTTCGCATAAAACTGTCATCTCTCCGTCTTATCCTTATTGAATTATGTCAACAGATTAACTTCAGAATGTGATGCTAGTCAGAAAGAAGTGTTGGAGAAAGGATGTAGAGCTGTAGCATATCATTTTCCTGTCATGGAGCTACGTGAGCCAGAGGACAAAAATCTGGAACATACTAAAGTGAAACAACTGTAGCCTGTTGATTACGAGACGTCTTACTTAAAAAAAAAAAAACGCCTGGCTGTATTAACGATAAAAGAAAATCTATCTCTTGCCAGACGCCTTAATCCTGTAAGCGGTGACCACAACCATATCACCTTTACGTAGTCCTCTCCTCTGTCATTTAGCTGCCCTCCTTCCATATATCCCATCACTCATAAAGCGTTCCACTCCATCCTTCCATTTTATCCTCGGTCTCCCCCTCCACATCACCTGCGTACACTTTTCTAGTCAGTCTCTCATTATCCATCCTCTCCACATGACCAGAAACAAAAACAAGAAAATCATGGGAATGAAGAGGTTACTGCAGACCGTTTCTAACCCATCGGTCGAGTACTCATTTTGCATATTACCCATGCAACATCCAAACAATATTTTAAAGCCATGAGCCCTTTCTTTTAACACAATATGAGCAGAGCTACAATTAATAAATTAAATACAGAAAGAGTTCCGTGCACCAGACTACAGTTGTCTTCCACTCATGGAAGAAAAAATAATTTAACAATTGGACTTAAAGTGTTCTGGATTGAAGTTTCAGGGAAACTAATCTGGGGAAGCGAATTCAGAAGGGAGTCTGTAACGATTTCTATCGGCTCGTGATAGATTTTTTGGGGTACGGTGGGTTAGATGTCGCATCTATAAACCCATTCTGTAGGAGACGCTTTTCCTAAATCGGATGAAATCGTCCAGTGGTAGTGAGAATGAACTATACGTGGCGTCATCCGGATTCATTGGGGTTAGCCGGGATCATCTGTAGTAACAGAGTAAGGCCGCGTTCACTCCAAATGGTTGCTGGCGCGGACAAGAGTTTTCCGTCACTGTAACCCATACAAGAGGCCCCACTGGACGCGGGTGGAGGCGGACTAGAACTTCGGTGGGCTAGTGATGCAGAGCCCCCTCCAGCGTCGGCAAGCATACGATGTGGTCACGACATTAGAGACAGTGTTTTCTAACCACTTTGCACCTTGATGTCACCTCCAAGGTTGAATAAAATAGTCTAGAGGTACCAAGAATAAAATTAACAGTGCATCCTCGGATGGTTAATGTTCTGGTTTCAGGTCTACCTGCAGCGCGAACCCGATGGACTGCAGACTGAAGTTGTTGTTCTCCTGTCGATAGGTAGATTGATAAGTAAGCAGGTATCTAGGTAGGTAGGTGCCACCAGTGTCGATAAGTGGATATTGCAGATGATCGTAGATTTCCGCTGCTGCTAAATGTAGATAATTGGCGAGGCACCTCTGTCACCAGTAATGTGGGCTGCTGCCAATATAAAGGCGTGAGACGCTGCATAGCGTGGAGAATGTATCGTAAGTGAAGGTGAGATAGAGCCACTCTGGGGTTAAGGAGTTTTAGTGTGACAATGATATTGTTCAGTTATAATGTTTCACTGCCTATCCCTGCAACGGACAGTGTGACGTGACCCCACTGATTGTCAGAATTAATCTCTCCCCAATCTCCTTCTGCCTCCTGCTGATCTCCTCTTCCTTCTGCCCCCTTCTGACCCCCACACCTGATTATATTACTGCCTGGCTTCCGGTTACTTGACATGTGAGTGCATGTGTGTGTGTACAGCGTCTGGCACACTTCCGTCAAGTGAGCCAACTGGCTTCCGTGAGTGCGTTTGACAATTTCGTGTGTTGACATAGCCTACATCATACGTTCTTGGTCGTCTAGAGCCAGGAAATGTTTTGTGATTCTCTTCCTGATGACCTAGATATATCTGCGTTGTGGGGTGGATGTGGATGTGGTTGAGAAGATTAGGAGAAATACACTGAGGTGGTTTGGACATGTGAAGAGAATGGAGAATGAAAGACTAAGAGGGTGTATGTAGGTGGGGGTGGAGGGAGGGAGAGGGAGAGGTAGACCGAGGATGAGGTGGAGGGATGGAGTTGAGAGGTATATGAGGGAGGGGGGGGTGAGTTGGGGGGAGGGTAGTCAAATGGTGGGTGACAGAGCGACTTGGAGGCGTTTTGTCTGCGGCCACCCTTTGCGGGATTAGGGCGTCGGGCTATAGATAGATAGATAGACTATTACATATTGTGCTAGTGTTACATATTGTGCTATGATTATATAATACCTATAGCTATTACATATTGTGCCTATACTCGTGCGGTCCACCATCCTCCTTTTGGGTGATAAAGAGTTGACGAGCGTTTGTGTAACTGGGCAGCGAAGCCGTCTAATTATATTTGTGCCACCATATGAAGGCTTCCATCTTCAGCCCTCAGGTTAGAGAGAATTTACTGCTTCACAGTGAGAATAAAAAGGAAAGTAGAGTTGGTTTGCTTATTCGCGTCTCTGTTAATGTGAGTTAATGGAGGTGGCTCTTAAACGAGGCTAAGAGAGAGAGAGAGAGAGAGAGATTCTTGCTTTATGCACTAGGAACTGACGAATCACGAGAGGGAAGAAGGGAGGTTCTTGTTTCAGTACGTGATAGGAAATGATTAAATAAGAGAGAGAGAGAGAGAGAGAGAGAGAGAGAGAGAGAGAGAGAGAGAGAGAGAGAGACAGAGAGAGAGACAGAGAGAGAGAGAGACAGAGACAGACAGAGACAGACAGACAGACAGACAGAGACAGAGACAAAGACAGAGACAGACAGGCAGACGGACAGATTCTTGATTTAATATATAGGAAGAACTGATGAATTGAAAGATAAGGAGGAAAGGTTCTGCTTCAATTTGTAGAAGAAATTTAGTATATGAGAGAGAGAGAGAGAGAGAGAGAGAGAGAGAGAGAGAGAGAGAGAGAGAGAGAGAGAGAGAGAGAGAGAGAGAGAGAGAGAGAGAGAGAGAGAGGAGGAGGAGGAGGGGGATATGCGTACAAAAGAAATACTGTGTAGCGTATCTGATGTACATAATTTCAAATATCTGTATCTCCCCACAACATAAACATAAAAGTATGGTACAGAGAAAGCTTACAAAATGCTTATATCACACTGTGTCGTTGGTGGGCTAAGAAAAGCTGGAGATGTAGAGGAGAAAATTGTCCCCAAAATTGCGATCTCTACCTAACATTAGTAGTAGGAGTAGGAGTAGTAGTAGTAGTAGTAGTTGTTGTTGTTGTTGTTGTTGTTATTGTTTTTGTTATTGTTTACGTTGTTGTTCTTGTTCTTGTTGCAACCCCCAGGCTCATCTAGACTTGAACCTATAATGTATTGTAGGCCGTAAGTTGTCTTCTTGCAGTCCAGTATCATTATTTCGCGGGATAGATAGGAAATTGCAGGACGTTTGTATAACTGGCCAGCTGAGTCGCCCAATTATATCGGTGCCACCAGGTGAAGGCGGTCCTCACCAGCACTGTTCCAGCCCTACTCAGGTGTACCGTGAAGGGAATTAAAAATCAAATTTACAGAAGTTTACAAGTTATAATGCGTGGTATGCATGGTGTGCCTGGAAGAAATGAAAATGGGGAACGAATGATAGGGATGTGCGTTGAGCGAGAGATGGTGATTGGAAATACCTTGTTTGAGAAGAAAGATATTTATAATATACATGGATGAGGCAGGAGGGTGGAAGGGTTGTTGATACAGCATTGATGAACTATGTGGTTGTGTCCAGGAATATAATAGGAAGATTGTTGGATGTGAGAGTTTTCAGAGGGGAGAGTGGAGGTATGTCTGACCATTACCTGGTGGAGGGAAGCTGATAGTAGGTAAAAGTTGGGTGAGAGCTAGGAGAGTTAGGTGTGGCAGGGAGGTTTTGAAACTGAGTTGGATAAAAGAGAGAAAATGATAGAGTATCATGAGAAACTGAAAGATGAGTGGAACGCAGTGAAAGATCAGGAAAATGGCAGTGTGGAGGAGGAATGGCAGTTGTTTAAGAGTGATGGGGCATGCGGAAGAGGTGTATGGTATGAGACGAGTGGGTGGTGGTGTAAGAAAGGGAAGTGAATGGTGGTGCGAGGAAGTAAGTATGGCTGTGGCTGAGAAGAGACATGCATATGAAGTGAGGTTGCAGAGGAAGGATGAGGTGTCATATGAGAGGTATAAGGAAAACAGGAATAGGGCGAGAAGGGCTGTGCGTGATGCTAAAGTGGTCCAGATGAGAGGTGTGGTAGTTTGAAGTGTGATCCTGAAGTGTGTGCGGGATGTGGCAGTGTGTGCTGTGTGGAAGTGTGTTCGAGGTATTTCGGTGTGTGGCATGGTAAGGGGTGGTGAGGCAGAGTGTTGTGTGTAACTGTGAGATGTAGTGAGGTGTATCAGTGTGTGGTGTGTGGGAGGTGTGGCGGTGTGTGTGGTGTGGTAAGGGAAGCCGAGACAGTGTGTTGTGGTGTGACTGTGAGATGTAGCAGTGGTAGGCGGTTGACTGAGAATTTTCAACAGAATAAGAAAATGTTTCGGAAGGAGGCGAAAAGGGTGCGAAAGGATGGGTCTGGGAAGGAAAAGCTAGTAAAAGCAGAGGATGGGAGGATGTTAACTGAGATGGATGCAGTAAGGAAGAGATGGGCAGAGTATTTTGAAAAATTGTTAAATGCGGAGGAGGAAAGGGAGGCTGAGATTGTGGCACATGGAAGGGTGCATGGAATAAATGTGATGAGAGAGCTGAATGATTCTTTGATCACGACTGAGGAAGTGCAGGAAACAGTAAAGGAGATGAAAACAGGGAAAGCTGCTGGCATGGATGGGTGTGCTGTGGAATGCCTGAAGGGTGGTGGAGCGACTATTGTTGAGTGGTTAGTAAGATTGCTGAATGTGTGTTTTGTGAGAGGTATGGTGCCAGTTGACTAGGCAAGTGCTTGTGTTTTTCCGTTGTATAAAGGCAAGGGGGATAAGTATGAATGTAATAGCTTTAGAGGTATAAGTCTGTTGAGTGTTATAGGTAAGGTGTATCGTAGAGTGTTAATTAAGAGAGTTAGAGAGGGTACAGAGGGAGTGATTGGTGATGAGCAGTGTGGCTTTAGAAGAGGGAGGGGATGTGTGGATCAGGTGTTTGCTGTGAGACAGGTGTGTGAAAAGTATTTAGCGAAAGGTAAGGATGTGTTTTGGGCGTTCATGGATTTCAGGAAAGCTTATGGTAGAACTGATAGGGAGGCTTTGTGGACTGTTTTAAGATTGTATGGACTATTGGACTTGATGGTAGGTTGCTAAATGGAGTGAAAAGTTTTTATTTAAATAGTAGAACATGTTTAAGAGTGGGAAATACTGTGAGTGATTGGTGCCCGTGATAATGGGGCAGCATCAGGGATGTGTGATGTCACCAAAGTTGTTAAATATTCAAATGAATGGTGTTGTAAGGGAGGTGAATGCAAGAATGTTAGGTAGAGGTTTGAGTCTGGTGAATGCTGATGGTGGAGAGTGGAATCTGAATCAGCTGCTGTTTGCAGATTATACTGCACTGGTGCCTGATTCAGAGGAGAATGGGGACAGTTGGTAGAGTAGTTTGAAGGGTGTGTGAAAGGAGGAAATTGAAAGTAAATGAGAATAAGAGTAACGTGATGAAGTGTGCGAGGTTGGTAATTGGTAGGAGGATGAATATAGTTTTGAATGGTGAGTTGCTTGAGGAGGTAGAGTGTTTTAAGTATTTAGGGTCACATGTTGCTATGGATGGAAGAATACATGCATAATTTAGAATGAATGAAGTAGGAAATGTGCTGGGAGGAATGAAAAAGTGTTAAGATGTCATTAGTTTAGAATGGATGTAAAGAGAAGGCTGTATTAGGGTGTTGTGATACCGACTGCGTTATATGGGGCTGAAACATGGAATATGGGTGTAGCAGAGAGGAAATGTTTGAATGTAATGGAGATGAGGTGTCTGAGGAGTATGTGCGATGTGTATGGATTGAGGAGAAATGCTGAAGTGCGAAGGAGAACTCGAGTGATGAGTGGGATGGCTGGTCGCCGAGTTGAGCAGAGGGTGTTGCGATGGCTTGGGCACATGGAGAGAAGATGTTGAGCGACTGGTGAAAAAGATAACTGGATTGGATGTGAGAGGTGTAAGGCTGAAAGGAAGACCATGAATAGCATGGATGGACAGTGTGAAGAGAGCATTAGGCCTAGATGCGAGAGGGATGTCTGTTGAGCCTGGAAGAGTGGCTGTGCGTGATAGAATTGACTGGAGAGAAATTGTAAATGTATAAATAATGACGAAACCCTGCGGGGATATTCTCCCGCATTTGGTTTGATCAGCTGATCGGGTCAGGTTCGGGTGAGGGGATGGGTCCATTACAATGTGGCAGGGGTAAACCAGCTTTGGAGTCGGACCCTGCTATGATTGTGGCTGATTGCACTTCACAATTGACTCTCGTGCTGTGTGGTGCAGTGAGGATCTGCCTCTTCTCTCCTTGGGGCTAAGATGCAAATGAATGTGTTTGTGTGGATGAGAAATTTGGAAGTGTGTCATCCTGTCTCGGCTACCTCCCTTTCTCTGGGGGAAGCAGTCTAGGTATATAGATAGATAGACTTTAACCTGACAAAAATCCCAAACCTCTTTCAGCTCACTGAGCAAGAATATTTCTGAGTCTGTTTCTGCGATTCTGATGAGCTAGTTTGTTCACAAACATGGACACCGATTCCCCTATAGTGATTAAGTTATCGTTACAGTGGGTTGAGTGAGTAAGAGCTGCAGAACATACCACTGGTGTGAGTCAGGTGCTTGCTGGATTAGTAAGAGAATCGAATTCAGTGGTGAGATGTGGCATGCCATGCTGGTCACAGTTAAAGACCCTGTCACACATAAACGACTCTAGGGCCGACCGAGGCGCGACTCAGGGTTGTAAAGCATTTTTTCATCATTCGCCGACAAAGCCCGGACTCTTTAGGGCGCTCGTGAGCCGCTGGGACAACTCGTCGGGCCTCACGACTTGCCAAAAGTCGTGTCACAGTTTCGTCACAGTTGGGAGTGTCATACGTCAGTCGTGAAGCAGTCTTAGCTCAACTGGGTGCGTCGTGATGCGGTCGTTGTGTGTCGTGATGCTATTACTGACAAAAAAAACATTATGGCTGCATGTCCTTCATCAACTGACTAGACACAGAAGAGGCCCATGGTGATGCACTGGGTGTCATTGGTGGTTCAGGTGTGACGCCCCTCCCCACGCTGGGTGTCATTGGTGGTCTAGGTGTGATGCCCTGCCCCACACTGGGTGTCATTGGTGGTTCAGGTGTGACGCCCCGCCCCACGCTGGGTGTCATTGGTGGTCTAGGTGTGATGCCCTGCCCCATGGGTCGGTCGTGGGGGGGACGTGGGGGTGTTGTAGGAGGTTCGGGGTGCATTCCCCAAATGCGTCACGCAGTCGTCTTGTGTTCGTGGGCAGTCGTGGCTGGCAAAAATTTGTTAAATTTCAAATTTGAAGACTCGTAGCTCCGTTGCCTCGCGTTCGCCTCGTGATCTTGCTGCGTTCTTGAGGACATCACGACCGGTCGTGCAGCAGTCCTGACGCAGTCATTAGGCAGTCATGAGCATAGCAGATTCGGGGCCAGCTGGGAGGCTTGGGAGCTAATTAGGACACGGCCTTGAGTCTCGCCGCAGTCGGCCCTTGAGTAGCGTATGTGCGACAGGGGCTTAACCCTTTCCCGATGGCCTGACGCATTGGCACCACTTGCATCGCTAGTCCGAGTTTGATGGCGTTTGCCTTGTGCAGAGGCTGGGCAAAAATCGATGCCATAATCGTAATTATTTTGATCTGGACATTCTGTGTCAGCTTTTGAGATTTTATAGTAATCAAGAACAACGATGTACATGTTATATTGCTGAAAAATTATATTTCTAAAGAAAGATGAGAACAGTTAGAGATTGGATGAGGAGTGTGGAAGGAATTTGAGTGTAGACAGGAGGAACTATAAGAAAGTGTTCTGGAAGGAGGTTAAGAGAATAAGACAGGGTGATGAGGAAGGTAGTAGGGGAGTGAGGGATAAAAATGGCAAATTGCTGGTGGAGAGGTTAGCACAAGTGAGCGGATGGAGAGAACACTTTGAGGAATTGTTAAGCATTGAGAACGAAAGTAACGATAGTGTAAGTGGTTGAGAAATGGCTGAGAGAAGGAGGGAGATGAGAAAGGAACAAGAGATCAGTAGGATGGAAGCAGTGGAAGCAATGAAGAAAGGCAAAATGGGGAGAGCCCCAGGAATTGATGGAGTGTGTGGTGATATGCTGAAGCTCGGGGAGAGATTGTTGTAGAATGAATATGGAAGATGTGCAGATTGGCCTGTCAGGAAGGTAGACTCCCGGAGGATTGGAAGTCAGGTATAATTATTCCCCTGTACAAAGGAAAAGGGGAAAAAACGTGCAGTAAACATACCGGGATTTGTCTTTTTAGTTCAGTAAGAAAAGTATATGGTAGGATACTTATTGACAGTGTCAGGGAAATAACATACGAATTAGTTGGACAAGAACAGGGAGGCTTTAGGAAGGGAAGAGGTTCAGTAGATCAGATATTCATTGTAAGGTGTTAGTGGAAATGTTTCTAGAGAAAGGAAAGAAGTCGTATTCTGCCTTCATGGATTCGGAAATGACACATGACAGAGTGGATAGACAAGGAATGCTGAAAATATTAAAAATATATGGAGCACATGGGATGCAGTTAAATGTCGTGAAGAGTTTGTGTGGAGTCCTAGGGCCGCAATAGGTCTGGATGGTAGGCTGAGTGATTTTTTCTAAATGAATGTTGGATTGAAACAAGGATATGTCATGTTCCCGTGGTTGTTCATTCTGTATATGGATGTAGTTATAAAAGAGATACAAGGTAAGGTAGTCGATGTTGGAGTGGCCGTAATGAGAGAGAGTAGCGTTTGAAAACTTCCTCTTCTGTTGTCTGCGGATGATACTGTGCTGTTAAGTGACGACGAAGGGGAACTGCAAGGCTTGGTGCATAAGTTCTGATGAGAATGTAAGAAACGATACCTAAAGGTGCATGTAGGGAAGAGTAAAGTTGTGATCTTAGAGAGAAATTAAGTCGGTGAATGCACAGTGAGGCTGGATAGTGAGGAAATGGAAAATATGAGTGCATTTAAGTACCTGGGTATTGTGATGAGTAAGGATAGATGTTTGAAGGATGAAGTGCTTGAAAGGGTACAACAGGAAAGAAGGGTTGCTGGTTCACTGAAAGCAGTGATAAGAAAGAGGGAAGTGACCATGGAAGGAAAAAATGTCGGTGCATGACATTATTGAGATCCCCACTCTAACGTAAGGAAGCTAAGCCTGCACCTTGTTGGAAGGACACAAGTCAAGAGTGAGAGCAGTGAATAGGAGTTATTTGAGAGGAGCATTTGGAGTTACGTGGAGAGAGGAATCGAAGGAGTGTTGTCGTATGGATGTGGTTGTGATAGAAAACGTTAGGAGAAATACACTGAGGTGGTTGGCCATGTGGAGAGGATGGAGAGTGAGAAACTAACTAGTAGACTGAATGTGAGTGAGGTGGAGGGGGGGGTGAAAGGGTGGAGGAGACCGAGGATGAGATGGAGGGATGGAATAGAGAAGTATGAGAGAGGTGGGTGTAAGCTGGGGAGAGGACAGCCAAATGGCAGGGCGATTTGGAGGGGATTTGTCTGTGGCCTTAAGGGATTAAGGTGTCTGTGTATAGACAGAGAGACAGATAGACAACGAACTGTGAATTTCCAAAGTGCAGTTGGTTTCTAGGTGATGTCTTTGAACCTGAAATTCCCCATCATTGCGGACGTAAACAAGCGTCCCAATCGAGCAAAATGGTAAGTTCTTGCAATGTCCATGGCTGTCATGACAAGCAGGATCGAGGAAAACCCTTAAGAGCACTGCTGGTTGCCGAAGATGTTCGAAATCAGGGAGTAAACACTTAATTGAGATGAGAAGATGCTTATCGTTTGCTCTGCCGAGCCAAAATGAAAACGAATTAGGGGAGCATGTGAATGATGATATTTTTCGAGTAGCAGATACTTTCACCTCTCATCGTTCTCCACATTTACGAGGTACACATGTTGTTTAAGCATACGGCCGTTAGATTAACTGGTAATGAAGGCTAGCTCATCTAAGCACACGGCCGTTAGATTAATTGCTACTGAAGGCTAGCCTATTTTTGCTATCAGTACACTTTTCCCAGTAACTTGTTCTGACTGCACGACTCCAACACATTTAAAAAAAAATAAAAATCTGATTGTAAGCATCAAGATTCCTATAACGTTTTGAGACCATTGGCTTTTGAAGGGCATGTTGAGAACAATAAATAACAATGTCCGTTCAACATATTCGAAGACGCACATCCCAGTTCTTTTATATCATCTGTTTTAAAATTTCCTGAATAACCCTCCTTCTGATCATGTTTAATATCATTCTTGTACGCGGTTGAAGCTCTGGACCGACTCTACCATGTTCTGGTAATTCCAGATGTGATAAAAAATTTAAATTCTGTTGGAGACTCTGTGTACTGTCTCTTTAATGTTACGTATCTCTGTCATGGTGGTGCAAACCTTCAGTTATTATATTTAAAAATATATGATGTAGTTATTGACAGATCTGCATACTACCTGGCCATGATCTGCGAATTAGCATTTTTTAGTTTCTTGTGCTCTCAGTTTCTCGCAATAAAAAAGTTAAACATGGTATCAGAAAGTGGGTTTCCAGAATTGTTCTACCACAACTATTTCTGCAATTTCACTGGGCTTGTTATTCGGAACCGTCAGTTCAGATTTCTTCGATTCTTGCCTAGCCCTGTTGATGGTCAAGTGCAGTCAGGCAGGGGTGTTGATCTGACTGGTAACCAAGGAGACTCATTCTTACCTTACAGCTAAGGCTCATCGAATTCAGTGCAACTACGACGTATTGTTCAAGCTGTGGTAGTGGTCAAGTTTTGTCAGGTGAAAACAATACGAATATAGTTTGATTTTGATTGAAATTCATTTTGTTAGGTAAAAGTATAAAGCTCAACGTTATTAGTAACTGTTAGTAATTTGCGTAGTCAATCTGCCTATAATCCAATCTTAATATTGCATCATTGGGAGCGTAATAGCCAGGGGGTAGTCCACTTAGTCCAGACAAAGAAGGCCAAGCCGGCCAAACCCTTGTGTCTGAGTGGCATTACGTGAGTAATAAACCCCAATCACTCCTCGGATGCAAACTATATCGTTCACGTCAGGTTGGAGAGCTTTTCTCGTAGCTGTAACCGAGGCGTTTCCAAAAATGTTAGATTATAGGGTTGTAAGAGGAGAGAATTTTCAAGTTGTTCTTGTCGTGGATGGCAGGAGAAAGTTAAACATGAGTCTGGGGTTTGATTGCAGTTTTATTCTCAAAAGGGAGATATCTTGACAAGAGCAGTGCTAAGGTGAGGGCGGTTTATGCTAGCTAACGCAGTGCCCTCTACTCATGCCTTTTCCACCGAGCCTTTTCTCTCTCCTATTGCGTCCCAACCCCTTTTGTCACCAGAGGAGTGTATTGTGGGCCGCTGCTAGTAAAATGGTGCGTTGTCGAGTAGAGTTAATAGGAAGGTCTCTCTCTTTCTCACCTTCTCCCTCTGTGTATTTTAAGTAAGGTGTTTCATGGAGCACTCTTGGGTTACAGAGTTTATTGTACACAGTAATATCAAAATGTGATTGACAGCATAACGTAGTGTGATGACAAACCTCTTAGTTGATGCAATCTCCTGTCTTCTGCACTCGATCGTACTCTCGGGCTCTCTCTGTGCCCTCCGAAATCTGAGAATAAATACAGTTCAGTGGGGATGTAGTGTCTGGTAGATTTCCATGGTTAGTTTCCATGACGTTATGTAACTCGCTCAGTCTTGTTAACCTGCCCATATCATGATATTCTTGTATCAGCTCGACTAAAAAGTACCGGTAATTGAGATACATTATATGTTAAGACATTCTTGATGGTCTGGGACAACAGGATTGTGGATATACTGTACATGATGTGGATTGACATTCTTAGTGAGAGGCTGTGTATGTCGCCAGCAGGCACTACATATTGCACATTGTGATATGAGATATGTACTAGTGCCTATAATGCCAACATACCTCTCGGTCACTCAGAACTGTCGTACCAACAACAGTACATATTGTCATAGCGTATTAATGCATATTATATTCACATTACAATCAACTTGTAAGCTAATTAAGTGAAATATATAATATTGTAAAAGTAATATAACTGAACGAATAATATATCATAATTGCAGTTACATCGTGTTAATGCAGTTGTGTAAATGCAACTGTTATGCAAGTGTTGCTGTAACATAACATCGTGTTAACGCAACTGTTCCACAATTGTGGCTGTAATAAAACTGTAGTTACAGCGAGTTAATGCGACTGTCATAAAATGTGGCTGTAACAAATTATACGGTAGTTAAAGAATTGTAGCAGTTGTAATATAATTGCAGTAATGCTAGTGTCTGTAGGTATATAATTGTAGTTACATAATTGTAGTAATTGTAACATAATTGCAGGAATCATAAGTATAGTCATTGTAGCTCTATAATTGATACATAAGAATATGATTAATACAATAATAGCAATACAATGGAAGTCTACAGTAGTCAGTCGTATCATGAATCAGCCATATATGATGTACTTGCTGTTTATGTGATACACCATAGGTGTTTGGCTAAGTTATGTTGCAGTTTATATTTAAATGATGTTATATGTAACCCCATATTTTGTTATTATATAAAAAAATGTATATACAATATTTACAATTATGTACAATATTCACTAAGTTTCCTTTGTACCACACATCACTAGGTACTATAGGTCTTCAAAATGGCTGTGAAGTCAACTTGATATGTGTATTCAATTTTTGGTATTGGTTGGAAGTAAGCCTACTCATGTGTCTGGTTGAGTATAGCATAGTGGTTTCATTATTTCTAGTTTCTTTTGTGTTAGCCATTTTTTACTGTATTACCCTTGCAATTGTAATTTGAAGGATATATGTAATTCTCGAGTCTTACTAGGTTTTCATATTATGTTGATGGAAGGATATACATTGTCTATCATTATATATATATATATATATATATATATATATATATATATATATATATATATTAGGTTGTATACAGTATAAATGAAGTAGTACTGTTAAACTAAGAGTGTAAATGTTTGACTCACTGATATTAACTGTGGTGGGTATGGTGAATGGGATGGCGGTAGTGGTGTCTGGCACCGGTTAATCGACGTGATATGGTGTTCTCAGCAAATGATGACACTGCTGCCAATCGCTGCTTCCCCCTGGTAGTTGTGGAATGCAGGTGTAGAGTGCAAGTGTGGAATGTAGGTTTGGAGTGCAGGTGTGGAGTGGTGGTGTTGTCTCTACTCAGAGAATGATGACACACTGCAATCTTGCTGCTCCTGAAGGCTGAACACTGTTTGTCATTGTGGCGGGGAAGAATGGAGGGAAATGGTGTGGGGACGAATGGTGGATAATGGTGGAGAGAGTTGGGAATGAGCGGGGGTGGGACGGTGGAGTAGGTGGGGGAGGGTGGAGGTCGGAATGACGTTTGTGCTAAATCGTCACGTCAAAACTGCAGGACAACGATGTCGATTTCTACTCTTTCCTCCATACATTATTCCTGCTTCTTTACACGACTTCCTTTCCTCATCTTAACTTGTAGTGCTTGATTTTCCTTACTTGTTGTGATTAACTTGTAGGCTTGCAGAGTTGTCGACAGGCATATATCGGTGTTATTGTTTCTCGTAAATCGTGGAGTTGTGGTTAGGGTGGTTAGGAGTGTTTAGGGGCGAAATTAAGTTGCGTTGTTGCTCCGCCAGCTCTCTCTCTCTGCTTTTGTTTGTTTGTTTGTTTGTTTCTTGTTACTTGTGATTGCGTGATTGAGTGTAGTCGATTCGTTTTCACTGCCAATATCGATGACGAAGCCGTAGATAGACGTAGAGAGATAGGGAGGTTGATTGTAATTGTAGATCATTGAAGTCCCGCCGGTATAAAGTCGTGAGGCGTCGTATGGCTAGAACTTGCCGCTGTCACCAGTGTCGATGAACGTAGTCGTGGGGTTTGATTAAATGGAAAGATTGTAGGTGTATCGTAAATTAGGCATCCCCTCTATCAGCAGCGGAGTGTAACGTGGGCCACTGCTAGTAAAATGGTGCGTCATTGAGTAGAATGAAAAAGTAGGTCTCTCTTTCTCACCTTCCCCCTTTGTGTATTGTAAGGTGGGTTATAGAGCACTCTTGGGTTACGGAGTTTATTATATACAGTACATTAGTACTGAAATGGGACTGACAGCATAAATTAGAGTGATGGCAAACCTCCTAGCTGACCCCATCTCCTGCCTTCTGCCCTCGATCGTACTCTCGGGCTCTCTCTCTGCCCTCCGAAATTTGAGAATAAATACGGCTCTGTGTGGATGTAGTGTCTGGTGAATTTCCATGGTTAGTTTCCATGATGTCAGGTAACTGGCTCAGTCTGGTTAACCTGTTTGTATCATGAAATTCTTGTATCATCTGGACTGTAAAGTGATTGAGATACATCATGTGTTAAGACATTCTTGATGGTCTGGGAGAACGTGATTGTGGATATACTGTGCATCATGTGGATTGACATTTCTAGTGAGAAATCATGTGTCTCCAGCAGACACTACATGCTGAACATTGTGATATGAGATATATACTAGTGCCTATAATGGGTAAGGGTGTAGTCCAGTTTTTCTAAGAGATGCAGAACTAGGGAGTTATTCATGGAGAAGCTTTCAACGAAGCTAATCCCCAGCACAAAGGTTTACGTGTTGCTCTGAAATAAGCTTCATTTTAGGTTGCTAGGCATTCCATTATCCACAGACATTTGTCAAATTGCCCACCTGTGATTAAGTACTCTCTCTCTTTCTCTCTCAGTGCACTAACTCATGTCTTCTTTATTCCTCAGGTCTACGGATACGGATCTTCAACCTACTCATCAAACTGCTAACCTGTGCATTGTATATAGTTAGAGTCTGCATTGACGACGATCCTGTTAAAGCAAAATGGTAAGTGTTCACTCATATACATATATATATAGGTAAATTTTTACAAGTGGACAATACAGCCCCCAGGTAGTGCAATATATTTTTCTGGCAGTTTTTGATGCGATTCGAATGTTTCTGACCTTCATTTTTGTCGAAAATGCCTCATTTTCCCTCTTTTTCAATCATGAACTTTGATTGGACAAGTAGGTGAAGTCAAGCATTTTCCCAAAAAAATGAAGTAAAAAAAGAACTGAACTCGCATCAAAAACCACCAGAAAAAAATACTGCACCACCCGCTAACGTTGCTGAGCTGACCAAACCTAAGGAAACAGACCTAACGTAACCTCACCGAACACAATAAAACTAACCAACCCTAACCCAACATACCTAACCTATCCTAGGGGAGTACGTCACGTAACTTCACCAAACACACTAAACCTAACCAAACCTGACCCAACATACCTAACCTGTCCTAGGGGAATGCTTACCCTAGAGATATGATGGTCCAGGACGAGGGTCATCTGGGTCGTCGTCGTCTTCTGGGGGTAGGCCTAGTGGAATAGCGGCAACAACACCAGGTAATTCACATAGCCGATCTGACTGTGATGGGTATAGTGCGGCTGCAGCAATAAGGAAATGGTGTAACATCTGCTCAGCGTTCGCGTGAAGAAACAGATACCTGGAGAAGTACTGTTCAAAATTTTCAGTCCGTAGTCCAGGACGCTTAGACCACTCCTTTACATCACGCCACAGTCTTTCAATGGTCTGCGTATTGATGGTAGGGTCGTCTGGGTCCACAAATGCCTCCTTGTGTTTTATCACACAATGCGTGTACCCCTCGTCTGCCAGCCATTGATAGGCAGCCCTGCCATCACTGTTAATGATGCTACCTGGCCGAATGAATTTTTTGATAATGAGTACAAGGGTTGCAGCACTCCCGTCAAGTACTTGATTCCCTTTCTCTAAAGGCACCAAGAAAAACTTTTTTCCAACCCTTTCAATCCCTCCAAAAAGCCACGCGTCCCTTAGGTTTCTCCCACGATCATATTTTGCCCTCACAAAAAATGTCTCGTCAATCTCGACGACAATGCCAGGTCCCCCGATGGGTGGCTGGTTCTGTAGCCACGAAAGGGTCACTTCTGAGCAAAAGCTTCGCCAGTCCACACTTGTCTTTGTCGACCACTTCAAACACGCGATAATAACGTCGTGGTTCCAGAACTTTTGAATCCAGTGGTTTATGAACAATATAGTTTGACAGGCAGGAAGGTGTGTGTTCTCCAAAAAACTTCCTTTGTAGTCAGACACACAATAAGTACACTGGACCCGTTTCTTGGTTTATGCGTACTTTCTGTACTGACCACGGTACCACTGATGTTTGTCTTTTCTAAATTTACACGGTTCCTGACAATCTGGGCAATAAACTTCGGAAGGTAATACACCATGTCTTCTAAAAAACTCAATAGCCTCCTCAGGTTCTGAGTGGAAACCTTAATCACCTGTAAATAATCAATATCACACCCGGGACATTGAGAAGGATTTGAATTTTCCATCCAGAATGAATCAAAGACTGCGCTTCAAATTGATTGGCAGAATACCATCACGTGACCTAAAGTAGGCCTATAAGTGATACAGACATACTCGAGGCATGCGCAATCGAGGGGAAGAGAAACACACGTACGAACGCACACATTTTTTACACGGAGTGGCCGTGAAGATCTAAGGTATGTATTTTTTGGAATTTTAAATTAAATTCATTATCTTTGTAAATATTGATTTCCGAATGGGGTTATGGGGGGTTCATTATGATCCTTAGGGAATATACTATACGTTAATGGTGCTAAAATTCCTAAACTGTGTATTGCCCACTTGTGATATATCTATTTATCTATCTATTTATCTGTCTATCTATATATTCTGAGATCGATATAAATAGTTAGCCGTTATAACAGCGTAAGAACAATTCTATTCGAAAATGTATGGTAATTGTTCAGTCATCTCGTACATATAACCTCCCCCCCCCTTTTTTTTTTTTTTTTCCTGAGGATGTATAGTTTGCAGTAGCCATAAGTATTTGTATAAGTTTGCTGTAAAAATAAAAGCATCAACTGTAGGCTTCAGCTGAACCGAAGGAGAGAAACCAAGTAAAGAAGCTGGGAGTGAATGAGGATGCAGGGAGACGGAGCAAGAAAGACGAGAATAAGAAGGGAAGAGTAGGGCTTAGAAGGAACGAGTGTAAAGGGGAAGAAAGAGGACTGTTTTGGAAAGAGAGAGAGAGAGAGAGAGAGAGAGAGAGAGAGAGAGAGAGAGAGAGAGAGAGAGAGAGACGAAACAGGGACTAATTATGGAGAGAAGCGGAGAGAGAGTAATCATACACAAAAAGAAAGAACCAATAAAAAGCAACTTATTAATAATCACTAAGCAGTCCAGAGAGACAGGCAGAACTGAGAGAGAGAGAGAGAGAGAGAGAGAGAGAGTGAGAGAGAGAGAGAGAGAGAGAGAGAAAGGAGGGGGGGACTGACCGAACAAGCTGGTGCCAGGCAACTACAGCCATTTGGCACTAAGGTAGAAAATATGTAAGACGATCAGGTCTGGTAGGTGCTATAAAGAGGAAAAGATCAAACAGATGGAAGCATAAGAGTACGCCATAAAAGAGACATAAGACGGGTATCAGAAAAGTAGCAGGATTTGCCAAAGAGATCGGACGGTGAGGGAGGTCGGCCCAAATTATGAAGGAGAGGGAAAGCACGACGATGTCCAACAGAGTAATAAGGACATTCTACTAGAAGATGCACTACAGTAACTCGAACCTGACAAGATGAGAAAAGTGGGGGTGCCTCACCGAACATCAAGTGACCATGTGTAATACAGGTATGTCCCAAAAGTAAGCATGCTAATGCAGTCTCCCACTGTCTGGTTAGATGGCAGGAAGAGGACCATGGAAAACCGGTAGGCTTAACTGAACACAGTTTATTTTCAGCAATATTAGACCATTCCATCTGTCAGCGATGTCTAAGAGTGCCAGAGATAGATGTAAGAGTCCCTCGCTGGGAGACAGCTGGAGGATATCTTGCGGGATGCAACCAAACCGCCCAAAATGTCTGCCTGCTCGTATCGGCAATACCAACATGACTCGGGACCCAACAAAAGGTAACTAGCTTCGACTTGGTGGCAAACCTGTACAATCACTCCTGGATTTCAAGGACCATTAGGCTGGCTAAGGGAATGAACCTTAGGGAAAGAAGGGTCCTAAGGGAGTCCATGAATGTAACAAAAGATGAGATCAGAGAAGAAAAATTACATTGAATGGAAACCAAAAGAACATATGATTACGCAGTGAAGGCACTGGTGGCATCAAGAAGGCGTGACTGCCATGAACTGTCACGAAATAAAACAGCAAAATTAGTGCCTGCAAAGAAGTTTGAACCGTCTGTATAGATGGGAGTAGCCTCGGAATGACGACATATGACTAGGGAAGAGGAATCGAAGAAAGTATGGGGAGGTGGAGGTCTTGGTGGCAGGAAGGACAGATGAACAGATATTAGGGGATGGAATGAGTCATGGAGGGAATGTACAATGATGGATTGGAAGTACATGAGGAGAAGGAGGAGACAATGAGTAGGACACACTAACTAGCCTATTAAAGAAAGAGTACTGTTGATATGCAGGGGTTGAGGATGGGAATGAAGGAAGGGATGTAGGAAGGAAGCCAGACAAGGAATGTTGATGAAGCCTGTAATAATAACGAAGGGTCAATTCATCACGACGATGTGACAAAGAGGGCAATCCACATTTGGCATACAGGTTCTGAACCGCAGTGGAATGGAATGCAGCTAAAGCACAACGGAGCCCCTTGTGATGAACAGTATCCAACCTGCAAAGAATGGCAGGGGACGCAGAGGCATAAGCTGTACAACCAAATCAAGAGCATAGAGAACCACGGTAACATACAAACACAGGAGAAGGGAACGATCAGAGCCCCATGTGAGGTAGACTTAATGTTCGTAGAAGTTGAAGCCTCTGAAAAGCAGACGTTTTTAGGATAATAGTATGTGAAGACCAAGTCAACCGAGGGTCAAAAGACAGACCCAAGAACGTTGTAGCAGCATGGTATGTAACAAAGGTGTCATACAGATAAAGAGACGGCCATGGAATAATCTGCCATCTAGAAAACAACATGGCACGAGATTTTGATGACGAAAAACAAAATCCATGAGAAGTTGCCCAAGAGGACACAGCAGTTATCGCTGACTGTATTGACAACGGAGACAAGAGGCATCAGTATCAGCTAGATATAACTGCAAAGTCATCGACATAAAAGGAGGCATGAATCTCCAGAGAGAGAGAGGAGACAATACCATTGATTGCAACAGTTTATCGTCCTCCTCCTGTGGAAAGGAGGCCGATAAACTACTACAAACACTCACCTGAAAAGTTAGATCTCACAAAAAATTACTAGAATGACACCCAAATTACTGTCTATCCCAAAACTAACTAGAGTATGAAGAATGTTGTACTTCCACGTGGTATCACAGGCTGTCTCAACATCAAAAACACTGCAAGAACTGACTGCTTGTGGCGAAAATCCTGACGAATATAAGACTCTAACTTCATCAAGGGATCCAGAGTACTGCATCCCTTTCGAAAGTCATATTGGAAAGCAGAAAGAAGATTCTAAATACCATATCAAACGAGCGTTAACCATCCATTCCATGAGCATGCCAAAGCAACTAACATGGACAGTTGGCCTATAATCTTGGGGAGAATGTCCAAGCCTACCAGGCTCTAAACAGGGAAGAAAATATGCCTTCTTCCAGAGAGTAAGGAACATACCATCTCTCCAGATCCGGTTATAAAGAGATAAGAGAAATAACAATGCTGGTCGAAGGGGGTCCTTTATCATCTGGTAATGAACACCATCAGGGCCCTTGCAAGTGTTACCACAAGACTGGATCCCAGACAAAAGCTCTGACATAGAAAAGGAAGCGTTGTATGACTCAACAGATGACAAAGCAAAATAAACAGGAGTATGTTCAACCTCTTGTTTATGGTGGTGGAACTCTCACTATGATGGCCCCCAAGTATATCCGCCACCCTAACAGGGTCTGCAACAGATACACCATGGGCACAAAGTACTGGGGCTGGCAGAGGAGAATATTTGCCTGAAATTCTGAGAATACGATTCCATAGGACATGAATTGGCGTAAGTGTAATGGAGGTCAAATAAGATGACCAACTAGATTTTCTGGCAGTTCTAACTGTCTTTCGCATAATGGCACTGGCCCTTTTGAATGCAAGGAAAGCAGATTGATGGCCTGGAGTATTAATCCTCTGACAGTAGGTCTTCCATCAAGCCCTTTGATCCGAAGGGCTCTAGCATAACCACTGAACCAGCAAGGGATATATTTGGACGCAAAGGATCTAGTAGTCTGGGAGATGGCCTTCATTGTGGCGGCCAGTACAAAGTCCGTAATTTAAGAAACCGTATCAACAACACTAGAGACGGTAGAGGGATCTGAAAGGGGATGTAAAAAAGAAGTGAGCACATCCCACTTAACGCACTCAAAACACCAACGAGGGGGACGGGGAACAGGAGAATAGGATGCAGTAGCGAGTAAATTAGGAAAATGATGACTTACCAGACAATCATCTAGCACAGACCGATGAAAAACCAGAGCTAGAGATGATGAACAAAAAGAGATATTTATACAAGAATATGTATGAGTGCGAGAATCATTATGTGTAAAGCAACAAGAATTTAGAATATGGAGATCTTGATTAGAGAGAAATGTTCAAGTAAACGGCCTCTAGTAAAAATGGTATTGTCACCCCATTAGGTGTGCTTGCAATTAAAATCACCCAATAACAAGATGGGCTGAGCTAAAAGAGAAAAAAAATGAGAAAGCTCAGGGAACTCTACAGAGACGGAAGTCAACAAGTACAGGGAAATTACAGTAATCCAATGATGAAGGAAAACCCTCACCACAGTACACCTAAGAGACGAAGAAAAGGAACTGTAGTGTGGACGAGGACAGAGGATTCAGAAGTCGACGTAGGTGTGCTAACAAAAATACTCGTATAACCTGGAATTTGAGCAGGGAGAGCAGAGAGGCAGGTCTCCTGAAGGCACACAACCAAACGACAATACTGGGCAAGAAGGCATCGAAGGTCAGAGCAAAGTGAATGAAAACTTCGAATGTTCCACTGAAGGGAAGCCACGAAAAAATATATATGTAATTAAATAAGAAATGGTATTTGTGATATACACTGAACAGAGAGCAAAAACTACAACGATTCGTGACAGATACTGTAGAGATGGGAGATGGAACAGAACTGGGAGGTAAAACTGGGGAAGGACCATTGCTGGGAACAATAGAAAGGGAGGGGGTTGTGGGTGGATCAGGGGTAGGGAGAACTGGAGTAGGTGGAAGATAATCCGGGACTGGATGAGTACGTCTGCAGATGCCAACACGTTTTGTAAAGGTACAGTCACTCATAAAAGAAACGACTCCCCCGGCCAAGACACCTTTCAACCAATATGATATCGGTCCTGGTAACACTGTAAATGACGTCAGGTGTGGGGGTGTGAAGCTGCGTTTGGGGGAAGTTCATTCAAAGTTCATTCTAAGTGTGTCGAGCCCATTCATTTAACCCTTGAGGCCGGGGGTTTCATTTGCATCATGTGCGGCATTAATGCATAAATGTTCGGGTATGGGACTGTGTTATCACCTGAAAGTTCTTTGTTCTTGTAGCATAAAGTTAATTTTGTGTGAAGGACAACATAAGTCAGATATAAAGTATGTTTGACTCGAAATGTGGATTGAAGCAGTGTTTCGTGCAGATTAACTCCGCCCTCCTCTCAAACACCCCTCCTCATTCCCCCATATGGCTGACGTCAAATTGTTACCAACACTGAATACCCCGAGTTATATTGCCTCTAAGGCAGGGGGGGTCTTTTCTTTTATGAGTGACTGTACCCCTGACAAAACAGATGCAAGGGGAGGGGGAGGAACACCTATCTGGAGGAGGATCCATAACAAAGGGCACACTCATACTAGACTTAGCAGGGCGAGAGATGTATGTTGGTTATGAACACTGCTATTTCACACTACCATGAGAGGGAGTTGTTGCATGGCCAGAAGTTGTCAGGGAATCGGACTGAGGAGGTAATGGCAAGGGGGCCCCTCCCAAAGCCCCTGCATTGAAGATTCGTGCTCCTGAACTAAGCCTGTCTTAGAGAGGCAGGCAGAGACGTTCATACCCTGCGAAGGCTTGGTGTGGACTGAGAGAGAGAGAGAGAGAGAGAGAGAGAGAGAGAGAGAGAGGACCCGTTTATAGAAATACTGGCAGGGTTCCAGGGGTTGCCTAGGTAAAAAAAGAAAAAAAAAAAACTAACCTTGCATACCAGCACTGTATGGTACTGAATGGCCACCTTCCCCTCCCCCATGGGAGACGACCCCCGAGGATACTTACCTTTTGTCCTACGTTTCCTGTTGGGCCCATTTTCCGAGGGATAATATTCTCCATGAACCTATTCCTTCCATGGACCTAATCCCCATAGGCCTGTTTTTACACCACCTCCTTCCCCCTCCGCACGCACACACACACACACACACACACACACACACACACACACACACACACACACACACACACACACACACACACACACACACACACACACACACACACACACACACACACACACACACACACACACACACACACACACACACACACACACACACACACACACACACACACACACACACACACACACACACACACACACACACACACACACACACACACACACACACACACACACACACACACACACACACACACACACACACACACACACACACACACACACACACACACACACACACACACACACACACACACACACACACACACACACACACACACACACACACACACACACACACACACACACACACACACACACACACACACACACACACACACACACACACACACACACACACACACACACACACACACACACACACACACACACACACACACACACACACATCCAGTCTCCCATCCTGCCCACCCATTTACTCACCCTTGCAGCCTCACTCTGCCCACCCATCCCACCCACCTTGTTCCCCTTTCCATTCTGCACATCCATTATCCACCCACCCATCCAATCCATCCTCCCATCACCCTGGCCACTAAGCTCCACCATGATGACCTGATGTTGTGATTTTTAGTTTGTAGCCTAATATTGATATAGGAGGAAGTTAAACACTCGATGGTAATTGGTAACCACTCTTCACCATATTGATGTAATTAGTTCTACTGTTGGCTATCAGGGGCACTACTTTACCGATTTCAAATCATACCATTTACCATGATGAGGTGAAAGAAAGAGAGATTGTCCAGGTGCTTGAGGGTGTGAAAGTGGATGTATGTAGATTAACTGAAATTAAATGGAGAGGTGAGAGTGTGAGAGAATGGGAGTATGGATGGGGTATATGCACTGGGGTAGGTGAGAATGAGAGGGCAAGAGAAGTATTGTGCATTGTTGTGAGTAACAGATGGAAGGAGAATATAAGAGAGTATGGATCGGTTGGCTCAAGGATTGTGTGGGTAAGATTGAAAGTTGGACTACAAATGTGGGCAACTGTGTGCATGTATGCTCCATTGCAAGATTATGCAAGCAGAGTGAGAGAAGAGTTCTAGACAAATGTGGAAGTGTGCATGGAAAAGTTCGAAAGGAATGAGAGAGTGTTTTTGATTGGCGATATCAATGGAAAGTAGGGAATGTGAAGGTGGTTGGAATGGTTGGTGAGTGGGGTGTGCCTGCAGAGACGGATGAGAATGGCAGTGTGTTAGTGGACATTTGTGCCGGGAGGGGGTTTGTGATAGCCAATACCCTCTTCATGCACAAAATGATCCATAGGTATACGTGGCGAGTGATAAGAAGGTGGGTGGTGAATGAACGGAATGATGATTGATTATGTGTGTGTAGATGAAAGGATGAGAAGGTGTGTAACGGATACAAGAGTATGTGGACTTCCTGACCACCACATCAAAGTCCAAAGGAAATGAAGAAATAGAAGAAGAAAGGACAGGAGGAAGTAGTTCATGCATGCAAGGAGAGTGAAAGGGTTGCAAGAGGATGGAAAAAAGGCAGAATATAAGAGGGAAGTGGAGGAGCGATTGGGTAAACATGGACTGGAGTAGATGGGGGACGTGGAAGGCACATGCAAGGTATTCACAAAAGAAAGGACTTCAACTCCAGCCACGGGGAAGATAGATGTGTTTGCACTAGATGCACCAATTCAGGTTCTCCAGTCTCTTAACTTTTATCAGTTTCCTCCTTCAGACATGCTGAGACTTTCGTCTTTGACATTCCCTTCTTACAGCTCTAGCATTACGTTGAATGATCTTAGTTTGCCCATGAAATCAGTCATTGTGGTAAAACGGCCTTGGTGAGACACGTTTAACGGGTTTAGAGGTAAGAACAAGTGGGCCAGCTTTTGAGGCCACTGGTTGTCTAATAATATTTTGGTAAACTTAAGGGACTTTATCTTGCTGTCATGTTTGAAGAATACGAAAAGCTCCTCCTTCAGTGACAACTCTTCATACCACATTCCTCTGTGACAACCAGTGAACCTTAGTGTGAAAAAATAACACTCCTTCATCTGCTCCAGACTTCTGGCACAGTAGATGGAAGAGTCGTGTACTTAGGGTACTTAATGGTATTTACAATGTGTACATCATCATGTAGAAATGTTAACTCTGGCAGGAGAGTTTTAGATGTTAGAGCATATCTATGATGCATACAAAGAAGATGACATGTTTTAGGATTCGCCTTATTCACTCTTCCTCGAAACACTGATCAACGGCCAAGCATGGCTAGTGCTGTGTCAGTTGTGCATCCACTTATATTATTCCAACAAAATCCTTCAGCCTCTAAAAATTTTGAGAATTCATGCAAAATACAGTATCTTCACCTCTTGTTGTCGACTCCAAAGGATGATAGAACAAGAAATCCTCCTTGAAATCTCTACCACTGATGTATTGTACAAACACTAAGAGTTGGGCATAGCCTAAGTAGCCACGTCAGTCGACTCACTAAGCTGGATTGCAAATTTGCTTAACAATGCCCATATTATTTCAGCAGTCACGTGTTGTTTGACATCATCAGACACATCTAATATTCGTAGATGAACAGTATCATTGGAGAGGGGTACTGATGTGACCTACTTACCATCACATCAATAACACTGCGAACTACGAAATATCTTTACAGTAATAGCGAGTAACTTCTCTGCAATGTTGGTTATTCTTGTGCAGTTCTCAGTTATACCATATACGATACACGTAACCCAGATTCATTTTGTTGACTGAACTATGCACATAACCCAGCTTCATTGTGTTGGCTGAACTGTCCCGAGTAAGTAAAGTGTGCTTGCTTCACTCCCTCTTCCTTTTGTTTGAAGAAGGCAGCATTCTTACTTTTCATGTTTGGATGACAGGTCTTCAAATGTCTCTTGAGACTGCTTGGTTTCATGAACTCTGGGGACAGAACATTGTGGCATACAACACACTGTGGAAATTCACACCCGTGTCTAGCGATGGTGGTAAATCCATAGAGAATGTAGTTTTCATCGTACTGACGTTTCTTCAATAATTAGGTCATAACGGTACCCAGGATATGTAATAAGAACATTTATATAACCAAAGCCATACATAGTCAGTGACGCTGATACGTAGTTATGATATCTGAACCGTCATAAGATTACACAATAAAAACACCATCAGGAACTCATAATCACCGTTTTAAGATCACACAGCAGAATCACTTTCAGTCATAATGTCAAAAGATCAGTCAAAACATCGTCAGGAAGTCATATTATCAACACCGTCGTAAGATCACACAGTTTAAACAACTTCAGGCATTCATCACACATCAGAAACAACTAAAGGTAGTCATATTACCACCAATATCAAAAGAACAAACAGAAATTGCATACTTACGCCAGTACCCATAAGGACTAAGGTTTGCTGTGAGTAGCCACACATACGAAAAGTCATAAACGCGAGTTTCCAAAATGCTATAACATCACTAGGTCAAGATAATCATTACCACATTGTAAAATATCCATAGCACTGATACCATCGTATATCAAAAACAGTAACACACACTATTAGAAATGTGATGAACACAACTCATTTAGGTAAATAAAAATACTTGGAGACGGTGGGGCAACAAGTACGTGCAATAGTTGCTTCTTGCTAACCGCAATGAAACAGTACCCATCCACACTCAGGGCTGCTGTTTGAACGTGAACCAGCCTGATAACGCGCATCTAAAACTGTCGTAGACACATACACACACACACACACACTCTCTCTCTCTCTCTCTCTCTCTCTCTCTCTGTAGATATAAACCTTTCGTCAGCCATCTAACAAACAAGGCATGAGGCTATGGCACACCTAATGTCTGACTTGGCTCGTATCTCTGACTGGGGTAAAAATAATATTGTTTTTAATGCATCAAAAACTCAGTTCTTACACCTACCAACCTGACAGTCTTCCACAGGAATACCCTCTAAGGTTTAATAATATCCAGCTCAATCCTGCATCATCCTTGAACATGCTTGGGGTTTTATTTACACGGGACTTATCTTGGAAAAATCGTATTGCATCTCTTGTAAAATCTGCTTCCAAGAGATTAGGTGTGCTATGCCGACTCCGTACCTTCTTTACCCCTGCACAGTTGTTGATTTTATACACAAGTTTTATTCGCCCCTGTTTAGAGTACAGCTTTCATGTGTGGGGAGGCTCACCACATACAGCTCTTCTCAATAGGGTGGAGTCAAAGGCTTTTCATCTTATCAACTCTCCTCCTCTTACTGGCCTCCTTCAACCTCTGTCTCTTCGCCGCAGTGATGCATCCTTATCTTTTTTCTATCGCTACTTCAATGGTCACTGTTCCTCTGAACTGTCTACTTGCATCCCTTCACCTCTACGACGGGAGCGTACGTCTAGCAACAACTTCTCATCCCTTTTCTGTCCAATTCTCTAATGTAAGAGTTAACTGTTACTCCCAATCCTTCATTTATGCAACAGGTCAACTCTGGAACTGTCTCCCTCTGTCTGTATTTCCTACTTCCAATGATCTCCAGTTTTTCAAACGCAGTGTGTCCAGGCATCTCGAAATAAACGGATCTTGAATTTGGCTCTCTGTTGATTTTTTTTTTTTTTTTTTTGAAGGAACTGTTTGCGGGTTCCTGGCCTTTGGTTCCTTCTTTCTTGCTTAAAAAAAAAAAACCGCACTGGGAAATCTGCGAACTCCAGGTTAAAAACTCCCTGTTTTAGACATTTCCCCTTTAATTTCTATGGAGGACAGAGAGAGAAAAAGACCTCTAAAAATATGTACGAGTTTTACGTTAAATATTCTATAACCCTTTTTTTCTTTTTTTTTTTGCCTTTCAAAATCATTCATGTTGTGCTTTGGAAATGCCATAGGGTAGGCCTACGCTGTATAATATTGGGTGTTATATCAGAGGTAGGCTGATGGGTGCATTGAAGGATCCCCCACTCTCTCTCTCTCTCTCTCTCTCTCTCAGTACGTACCCAAATTGATTCATAATTTTCTTTCCGGTTCTTTGGATAGCTGATAGGTAGATAGATCGATAGATAGGTAGCGCCAGATATACTGACTAGACGGATAGGTAGAATGGGAGGTGGATGCGAATCAGGTAGTTAGATCAGGCAGATATACATAGTTGGGTAGATGTCTAGAAAGACTAATAGATAATTAAAGTGGTAGGCCTATTGATATAAATGTAAATATGAGCAGATAAAAAAAAAGATAACAGGTGGAGAATGTTAAGAAAAAAGATTGATGTGTTTCGGTAAATCAGCATACAGATAAAATAGGACAGACAGCAAAACACAGACATGCAGAGATAGATATATTAACTGATTGAAGGAATGGATGATTGTAGGGTAGATGGTTAGAATGTATTGGAGTAGATACAGATGGACATATTAGCACATTAATTACTTGTTTTTACTCATTATCTCCTCGCCATTGGTCCACAATCCATAACTTTCCTTTTTACTGATTCTCTCATATTTCTTTCCTTGACTGTTTCTCTCATTTTTCCTTCTTTCCTCCCTTTCTACGTACTCATTTTCATATTTCCTATTTCTTTCCACCCTTCCATTTCTCCTCCTTATTTCCTCCCTGCCATCTTTTTCAGTTTATATACATATTCCCAGTTTTCTTTCCTCTTTCTTTTTCTCTATAGGCTCTTGCTCCTTACTTTCTTTATAGCCCATATTCTTCATTTCCCTTTCCTTACCTCCTTTCTTCCACTTTTCGTTCTTTATTTCCATCCTTCCCTCCATTTTCATTCCCTCCATTTCTCTTCGTTCCTTTCACTCTTCGTTCTTTATTTCCTTCCTTCCCTCCTTCTTTCCTTCTTTCCTTGAACATACACATTCCCTTCTTCATGGCTTTTGTCACGTACCTGGCAACACATGGAAATTGTATTTGGCATTCATAAAACATAATAGCCAAGAGCGATTTGCATGTAATATCATGATCCACACCACTATACGCTACAATGCCCTATAAAACACTGCACTACACTACACTACAATACTCTGTACTACACTACACTACACTACACTACACTACACTACACTACATTACACTACACTACACTACACTACAATACTCTGTACTACACTACACTACACTACACTACACTACATTACACTACACTACACTAATCTAAACTGTACCACAACACTACACTACACTACGCTGCACTGAATTACACCCTACAACACTTCACTACAGTATGCCCTACTACACCACATCACACTACTCATCAACACGAGCTACACTACGCTATACCCTGGCACACTACACTACACCCAGCTGCACGACACTACACTATACTACACTACGCTTCACAACACCACACCCTGGTACACTACACTGCAATACTCTCCACTGCACTACGCTACACTACATCCTGGTACACCACATCTTGCTACACTTCAACCTGCTTCATTGCACCACACTACACTGCACTACACTGCATTACACTACGCTACACCCTGCTACAAGCACTAATCATACTACATAAAATTACACTACACCAAAGTACACTACACCTTAAAACACTGTATTACATTACGCCGCATTACGCTACACTACAGTACACTACACTACAGTACGCTACACTACATTACACTACACTACATTACACTACACTACACTACACTACACTACACTACACTACATTGCACTGCACTGCACTACATTGCACTGCACTACACTTCACTTCAGTATACAATGCTACACTACACTACAACCTCTTTCTACACTACAGTACACTACACCATAATACATCCTCTTGCTACACTATAGTACACCACACTACACCCTGCTACACTACACTACACTACAGTACACCCTGCTACACATTACACTACACCTTGCTACACCGTACTAAGTTGCACTGCACCCTGCTACACAACACTACATTACACTGCACTACAATACACTACACCATAGTATACTGCACTACAGTACACATTACTACGCTACATTACATGACATTACGCTACAACCTACTGCACTACATTACACTACACTTCACCCTGCTACACTACACTACATTACACCTCACCCTGCTACTCTACATCATGCTACACTACACAAAACTACATTATATTTCACTACACTACACTATACCCTGCTACTCTACACCCTGGTACACTACACAACACAAAACTACATTATATTGCTACACTACACCCTGCTACACTACACAACACAAAACTACATTATATTTCACTACACTACTCCTCACTTCACTACACCCTGCAACACTACACTGCACTACATTACAGTACACTTCACTGCACTCTCTACATTACATTACACCCTTCTATACTACACTACACCCTGCTCTACTACAGTGCATAACACTTCATTACATTGCACTGCGCTGCACTGCACTGCTTTACGCTGTTCTACACTACACTGCACATTGTTACACTTCATTGCACTACATTACACTTTGATACACTACACTGCAATACACTTCACTACACTACACTACGCCCTGGTACACCGCACCTTGCTACACTACACCCTGCTTCATTGCCTACCCTGCACTGCACTACACTACATTCCACAACGCTACCAGCTGCTACACTACACTTTACTACTTTACCCTATACTACACTACTCTACACTACACCAAACTACACTACACACTACTACACTACACTACAGTACAACCTGCTACACTACATTACACAACACTCACTATAACCTGCAACACTACACAACACTTCACCCTATTGAACTGCACAATGTACTACACCCTGTTACACTAAACGACACTATAATCTGGCACACAACACTACACCCTGCTGCACTGTACTACACTACACAACACTACTCCCTGCTACACTATACTACCGAACATCACGATACACTACCCTACATTACACTACACCCTGCTACACCTCACCACACCACCATGCCACACTACACTACACTACACTACACTATATTACACTACTCTACATTACACTACACACACTACACTACACTACACCACACTTCACTACACTGCACTGCACCCTAATACGCTACACTAAACCCTGTTACAATACACTGCACCACTACACTACACAAGTAAATTACGTCATTGCACTGCACTACACTACACCCTGCTACACAATACTACACGAATCCCTGCCGCACTACGCTACACTACACCCTACCACACTGCACTACACTACACCCTGCTACACAATACTACACGAATCCCTGCCGCACTACGCTACACAACACCCAGCTACTCTGCACTACACTACACTACACTATACGTGCTACACTACACTACATTACACCCTGCTACACTACACTAAACTACACTACACAGCATTACATTACACTACATCTTGCTACATTAGATTATATTACGCGACCATACACTACACTACACCCTTCTACACAATACTACACTACACTACACCCTGCTATACTAAACTTCACTGCACTACCCTATACTGCAAACTTCACTACACTACACTGCACTACAACCTGCTACACGTCACTGCACTGCATTACATTAGATTACACCGCACTAGACAACACAGTATTACATCCTGCTTCACTGCACCACACCACACTGCTTTACTCTACACTACACTACTCTACGGTACACCACTACACCCTGCAACACTATTCTACACTACACTACTCTTCACTGCACTGCATTACACCATGCTGCACTGCACTACACTACACTACACTACACTACATTACACTACTGCACTACACTACATTACACTACTGCACTACACTACATTACACTCTGCTGCATAACAGTCCACTGCACCAAGCTACACTAAACTGCACTACACTGCATTGCACTACGTCGCACCTTGTTACACTACACACAGCACTACACAACATTACACTCTGCTTCACAATTACACCCTGCCACACTACACTAAACTAGACTACACTCCACTACGCTACACCGTGCTGCAGTGCACTACACCCTGCTACACCACACTAGATATAACTATACCGCACTCCACTACACCCTGCTACACTACACTGTTCTGCACTACACTACACACCACCACACTACATTACGGTATATCCAGCTACACTACAATACACCTGCCACACTACATAAGAATTCTATACCCTTTTATACTACACTACACCCTACTACGCAACATTACACAGTGTATTACACTACGCTACACCCTCCTGTATTACATTACAACCTGTTAAGCTACACTCTACCACACTACACTACATTACACCCTGCTGTACTGTACTGCACTACACTACATAACAACACTACACCCTGCTACACTGTACTACACTACACTATATAACATTACACCCTGCTACACTGTACCACATTACACTGTATAATATTACACCCTGCTACACCGTACTACACTACACTATATAACAATACTCCTCCCTGCTACACAGTAGTACGCTACACCACACTGTACTACACCCTCCAACGTTACACTACTGTACACAACACTAAACCACGTACACTACACTACATTGCACTTCATTGCACTACACTACACTATAAAAATTACACTGCTCTGTGCTACACATTATATTTCACTACAATACATCCTGTTGCACTATACTACACCACATCACTACACAACACTGAACTGCTGTACACTACACGACAATAAGGTATACTACAATAAACTACAATGAATAATACTACACTACATTACACCACACCCTGCTATACTACTAGTCTATACTACATTGCGCTACACTAAGCTACACTACGCTACACTACACTACAGTACACTACACTACGCTACGCCATATACTCCTACACTACTAGCCCACACATTACTCTACACTGCGCTACATTGCACACACAACACTTCTTTCTCACACATCCAGAGAAGTGCAATATCGCAGATGTTTTGGATATCATATTGCTGTTTGGCCAGGAGACTTGGTCTGGTGTGTATAAGGAACCGTCAGACAAAGCAATACATTGTGTGTGTGTGTGTGTGTGTGTGTGTGTGTGTGTGTGTGTGTGTGTTCCTTCAGCGTATTTCTCCATTTTACCTTTCCTCCTTCTCCTCTCCTTCCCCGCCAGTTCTTCTGTTCTTTTGTCCTTCCTGTTCTTCGTCCTTCTTTTCCCTTTTTCCTTCCATCCTCTCGTATTTCTATCGTTGTCATTTCTCCATCCTTTTCAGCAGTCCTTCCCAGCCTTACTCTGTCTGTCTGTCTGTCTGTCTATCTGTCTGTCTGTCCGTCCGTCCCTCCGTCCGTCCCTCCGTCCGATCGTCCGTCCTTCTGTCTGTCTGTCTGTCTCTGTCTCTGTCTCTGTCTGTCTGTCTGTCTGTCTCTCTCTCTCTCTCTCTCTCTCTCTCTCTCTCTCGCGTTCCTTCCTTCTTTCCTAACCCTTCTTTTCCTCTTTCCTTTTCTTTTCATTCCATCATTTTTTCAATCCTTTCTTCTTTCCCACTAACCCTTCTTGACCTTTTACTACTCTGTTTTTCTCCCTCCGTCCTTCTTCCTTCCTCAATCCTTCCTTCCCTCTTGCCTTTTTGTGTCTCTCTCCTTCTTTCCTTCCCTCCTTCATCCATCTTTCCCCACCCTACACCCTCCTTCACCAAGTTCTCTGTCTCTGTATCTCTGTCTTCTTACTGCCCTCCCTCCATTTTTCATTCATTCAGTCATTCATTTTCTCCATCTTATTCTTCTCACTGTTTTCTCCATTTTATTCTTCTCACTCTCCCCTCTAATAGCTCTCCTTTTCCTCCTTCCTTCCTGCCGTCATTCATTCATTCATTCATTCATTCTTTCTTTTACTTTCTTTCCTTCTGTCTTTCCTCCCTTCATTTTGATCTTATTCTTCTCACAAGCCTCTGCAGTCGCTCTCCCCCTTTCCGCCCTTTCTTTCCACCTTCACCTCTCCTTCCCCACCCTACACCCTCCTTCACTTAGTTCTTTAATCTCCATCTCATTGTCTCTGCTTCTTTTCTGTATCAGGGCAGGGGTGTCTTCCTTCCTTCCTTCCTTCATTCTTTCCTTCCTTCTCCTCTCCCTCCTCCCTCCTTCACCAGTTCCTTCACCCTTCCTTCACCTAGTTCTTTGTCTCCAACACTTTGTCGCAGCTGCTCTCATATGTCGATGCTTGGGTTCTGTAGAATGGAGTGCTGTAGACTTCACCCCACTTCAGACTACCCCCAAATCTCTCTCTCTCTCTCTCTCTCTCTCTCTCTCTCTCTCTCTCTCTCTCTCTCTCTCTCTCTCTCTCACCACAACTAAAAATGAATATTCTGAAGTTAGCACGACAAACCAAAGTCAAGTCATCTTTACACTAAGAAGCGTATAACTGATTCTCTTTCACTTGACAGAGATCCCAAACTCCTTTCGCCTTAGTTGTTGGCTAAGTGTAGTCAGATCAGAGGGTGGGTCCGACTATACTCTCTTCACCTTAACTTGGCCAAGATTTTCGTCCTTTTGCAGTTTACTTCACATAGCTCACTGGCAGAAAACAACAGTGCTATTGTTCTATTGGCCTTATGTTTAAACACGGATGGAAATTCCCTTCTTTGTTCCTCATTTACGCACCAAGAAAAGCACAGGCAATCCGTCAATTTTTATTTGGTATGATAAGAGGGCATTAAGGAAAGGGGGCGACTGGCATCCCAGCTTGACCATTTGTACCTGACTGAGGACCAGTTTGTATGCTGGAAGGGCTTTCAACAGACTCACATGGGAGTCGCCATGGCGTGTATCTGGCATGACGATGTCCACCACAACAAAACAAGATTCCCTGTCGTTTATTTATTACTTTCCATATGTGTGTTACTTTCCATGCTTTAGGATAATATACCTTTCAGTCAACACTTATGCAGTAAATATGACAGTTAGTGCTGGAGTTATTAGAGTTATGAATAGGCTGATGCTATTTTTTTAATATAAAAATGGTATTAAACGAATAGTACCAGCAAGAAAAAGAAAAAATCTATATAGTTGCAGCGCTTGAGATTAAAACGCTTATGGCAACCAAAGATGACTAGATGCTATCAGTGCTTCATAGTTTGACCAGTGTGCGAAGAACAGCTACTTTCTTGTTAAATACCAGATATTAACATTTATTTTCACCTAATAACACCGAGTAAACGTTCGAAATTCAGATAAATCACATGGATAATGCACGAAAGTGACGTAGATATGTCAATTTGATGATATCATCCTGTTGTTAAAAAAAGAAAATGTTACAGTGCGTTTCAAAAAACGTCACCACTATCTTAGATTAGGGCCCAAGATTGTCGACCTATATAACTCCGTACGGTGTGGCCCACTGGTTTTGATAAACGATTCAGTTACATTGCAAACATGTCTTGCATTATCGGCATGTTAAAAAAATTATTTACATTATGCTTTCTGCAAGCAAAGGGCTACTTTGTTATGAATAATTAAATATAGGGTTTGTGAAACCCATTGCTTGCCTTGCCTTAAAAGTTTTAGAACAGCCCCAACAAACAGCGGGAAAACATACCCACCTAAACTTTAAACATACCGTTTTGATAGTGGGGCCATAGGAAAGGTCCTACATTACCTTTACACATGAGTCTGTACATCCTTTCCATAGCACTGCTTCGTGACTAGTATCATATTCACATATAATATGCTGTTACACCTCCACGTTCAAAACAGACTGGCGACAATTTTAGGTCGAGTAAACGAGTCAGTATGCAGAGAGATTCATTCATGCCTCATAATTAAGTATATCGAACATCACGGAGTCACGATTTTGTATTGGATTTGTGAGTAGCCTAGTTCCGTCAGATGAAAAGAGACCTGATATAAATAGTTTCTCCACTGGTTAAGAGGGATGACGAGAAGATATCCATCATAAATTGTGTCCCCCCTGTGGCGGAGGGGACTCAATCTGACCGCACTATGGAGTGATACTACCACTCTGCGGCCAGGTTGCTTTAGGAAGAATTCTGCCACCGTATTCCCTGCGTGTCGTAAATGACGACTAAAAAGGACGGTGGTGAGGGGACTAGGGACCCCCTCCTCTGTATTTTTGGTTCCAACAATGAGACAGGGCATAGAAAGGGAAGAGGGATTGAGTTATCCCCGAACCCTGAAGACTGGGCTATGAATGTGCGTAGATGTTACTACGATTGAGGCTAAAAGGGAGGAGATTGGGTGAAAGTTTGTGAAAAGAAAGTTGGATTTGTTAGCTTTGAGTGAAAAAAAGATGAAAAGGAAAGTTAAGTCTAAGTTTGGAAGTGTGACTGGAAGGATGTCGCGTGCTGATATAGGCAGAGCGAGAGAAATAAATTTATTATTGTTATTATTATTATTATTATTATTATTATTAGTGAGCCCGGACGCGCAGAATTGTGTGATTGAATGGAAGGAGGTGCCACCGAGACCGATGTGGTTGAAAGCGAAATTTGGACGAGAATTTTGGGTGTTTGTGAGTGCATATGGGCCTGGTAGTAAAAGGGATCAAGAAGAGAGGGAATCTTTCTGGAATGATGTTGATGAGTGTCTGCAGAGTTTGGAGCGAATGTGAATGATGGGATATATGAATGCTAGAGTAGGAAATGTAACAGTTGAAGGAATCGTTGGTATGCATAGTGTGCCTGGAAGAAATGATAATGGGGAAAGAATGATTGGGATGTGCGTTGTGAGAGAGATGGTGATTGGAAATACCTTCTTGGAGAAGAAAGATATTTATTACTATACCTGGGTGAGACAGGAGAGTGGAAGGGTTATTAGAGCATTGATTGACCATGTGGTTGTGTCCTGGAATGTAAGAGGAAGATTGTTGGGTGTGAAAGTTTTGAGAGTGGAGGATAAAGGTATGTCTGGTGGAGGGAAAGTTGAGAGTAGGTATGAGGTGGGTGAGAGCTAGGAGAGTTGGGTGTGGCAGGGAGGTTTTGAAAGTGAGTGAGTTGGATAAAAGAGAGAAAATGATAGAGTATCATGAGAAATTGAAAGATGAGTGGAACGCAGTGACAGATCAGGAAAATAGCAGTGTGGAGGAAAAATGGCAGTTGTTTAAGAGTGCTGTGGTGGGGTATGCGAAAGAGGTGTGTGGTGTAAGACGAGTGAGTGGTGGTGTAAGAAAGGGAAGTGAATGGTGGTGCGTGGAAGAAAATATGACTGTAGCTGAGAGGAGACGTGCACATAAAGTGTGGCTGCAGAGAAAGGGTGCGTCATATGAGAGGTATAAGGAAAAGAGGAATAGGGCGAGAAGGGCTGTGCGTGATGCTAAAGTGGCAGCAGCTGAGAAGTGGGGTAGGTGGTTGACTGACAGTTTTCAACAGACTAAGAAAATGTTTTGGATGGGATGCAGAGGGTGCGAAAGGGATAGTCTGAGAAGCAAGAGCGAGTACAGTAAAAGCAGAGGATGGAAGGATGTTAATTGAGATGGATGCAATATAGATGAGATGGGCAGAGTATTTGAAAGACTGTTAAATGTTCAGGAGGAAAGGGAGGCTGAGATTGTGGCAGATGGAAAGGTCTATCTATCTATCTATCTATTGCCAGACGCCTTAATCCCGCACGGAGTGCCCACAAACAAATCGCCTCCACATCGCCCAATCCCCCCCCATTTCACTGCCCTGCTCCCATCTCACACCCCCCTCTCTCATATACCTCTCCACTCCATCCCTCCATCTCATCATCGGCCTCCCCCTCCCTCTCCCCCCCTCCACCTCACTCACATACACTCTCCTCGTCAGTCTCACCCTCCTTCCTCTCCACATGGCCAAACCACCTCAGTGTGTTCCTCCTAACGCTTCCTATCACATCCACATCCACACACAACGCTCCTTTATATCCTCATTTGTCAGCCTGCCTCTCCATGTGACTCCACAGGTTCCTCTTAAATAACTCATTTCCACTGGTCTCACTCTTGACTTGCGTCCTTCCAACAACGTCCAAGCTTCACTTCCATACATTAGAGTTGGTGTCACAATACTGTCTTGTAGTAACTTTTTCACTTCCATGCTCACTTCCCTGTTTCTTGTTACTGCTTTCAAGGAACCACCAACCTTTCTTCCTTGTTATACCCTTTCCAGCACTTCACCCTCCAAACTTCCATCCTTACTCATCACACTCCCAAGTACTTAAATGTACTCACATTTTCCATTTCCTCACCATCCAACCTCACTGCACATTCACTGACTTAACCTCTGTCAGAGACCATCACTTTACTCTTCTCTACTTTCACCTTTAGATTCCGTTTTTTACACAGTCTCCCAAACTCATCCACCAAGCCTTGCAGCTCCCCTTCGTCTTCACTTAACAACACAGTATCATCTGCAAACAACAGTACAGGGAGTTTCCAGACACTATCCTCCCTAACTAGGGCCACTCCAACATCCACTGCCCTACCTTGTATCTCTTTCATTACCCCATCCCTGTACAGATTGAACAACCATGGAGACATGACACATCCCTGTTTCAACCCAACCTTCAAGGAGAAAATTTCACTCAGTTCACCATCCACACGCACTGCAGCCTTAGCACCATCATATGTACTCTTCACAGCATTCAACAACGGGATTTGTCTTGGAAAGGTCATATTACCTCACTTGTAAAATCTACTTCCAAGAATTAAGGTGTGCTAAGTCCACTTCGTGCCTTCTTTACCTCTGCACAGTTGTTGACTTTATACACGGATTTTATTCGTCCCTGTGTAGAGTACAACTCCCATGTGTGGGGAGGCACCCCCACATTCAGCTCTTCTCAACAAGGTGGAGTCAAAGGCTTTTCGTCTTATCAACTCCCCTCCTCTTACTGGCTCCCTTCAACCTCTGTCCCTTCGCCAAACAGCTGCATCTCTCTTTTCCATCACTACTTCAATGGTTACTGCTCCTATAAACCGTCTGCTGGTATCCCTCCACCACCAGGGCGCGTAGCACAGTCTAGCAACAAACTGTCATCCTTTTTCTCTTCAACTCTCTAATGCAAGAGTTAACCGTTACTCCCAGTCCGAAACTCTGGAACTGTCTTCCTCTACCTGTATTTCCTACTGTCTATGGCCTATAGTTTTTCAAACGCATTGTGTCCAGGCATCTCTAAATGATCATATCATGAAATTGGCTCTGTTATTTTTTTTTATTATTATTATTATTTATTTTTTTTGAGGAAACAATCTAAGAGGCTTTTGGCCTCTGGTTCCTTCTTCCATGCATAAAAAAATTACAAAATCCAGCCTAGCCTAGCCTGACCTGGCCTAGCTTAACCTCTCCTAATCTAGTTTAGCCTAACTTATTGAAGCTGAATCTAACCTAACGTAACCCATCTTAGCGCAGCCAAACTTAGCCTTGTCTAGC
>NC_137012.1:7614642-7699642 GCF_032717465.1 Coenobita brevimanus
TAAAACTGAGATATTTCAAAGGTCATTTGGCCTAGAGCCCTCAAACCTAGTCAACTTTGTCGGACATTTATTCGCTTCGATTGGCCAAATATGGTGGCAATCCATCAACCGGGTCTCTGGATATTATCTAGAACACGGTAAAATGAGACAGACATGCTGTTTCAAGATCCGCTTAAGCTAGGAAACTGAAATTATGCTACAATAAAGCCTGTATTGCAGACAGAACGAGGAGAGGCGTGTAGTTTTTATCGGTTGATTATTCTCAGAGATCGCCCAGGGTAAAAGAAATTGGGACTTTTCCATATATTTTGAATTTTGCTAAACTTAACGCATTTGTAGACATTGATGATCTAAGATGACACGCAAAAGACTACTGACCTTGGCCTTGACGTCAAGGTCACTGATACTTTAAGGCGGCGGACTTGCAGAAACGAGTATGGTTCCAGTCAGTTGGTTATTCTCTGATAGCGCCTGGGGTAAAAAAATTTGGGACTTTTCCGGATATTCCAGACGTCACCTAATTTTCCATGAAGAATTAACGCTAGAGCCACCAAACTTGGTGGACTTAGACTGATGACATAAGGTGACATGCCCAAGATCAGTGACCTTGACCTCAAGGTTCCTTTATAGCTTGGTTTGTAGTGGGGCTACAGGGTTAGCCAGTGGCTGTGGGAGGGTTATCAAAAATTGTCCTTAGTCAATTTTACTGTGTTCTAGTTATTATTATTATTATTATTATTATTATTATTATTATTTTTGTTGTTATTGTTGTTGTTGTTGTTGTTCTTGTTGTTGTTGATTATGATGATATTACTATTATTAAAATTTTCCACATTCTTCTAGGAAGTTTTCTTTTTTTTTGTAAATATTTTCATTATTCTGTCCGCTTTAAACATAAATGGCCATTACTCAGAGGTTCTTTGGCGTAGAACATTCAAACTTTGTCAGGTTAAGCTAGCAGCTTCTGGCCAAAAATGATGGCAGTCCATGAACCGGATCAACGGATGTCATTCAAAATGTTAAAAAAAAAAAAAAAATGATTCCGGGACTCTGTCTCAGAAACCGCTTGAGCTAGCAAGCTGAAGTTTTACTACAGTATAGCCTTAGGGCGGATACACTGCAGAAAAGAATAGGCCAATGATTGTAATCAGTTGATTATTCTTTGAAATCGCTTGGGGACTTTTGCGGATATTCTGGATGTCACCAAAGTTTCCATGAAGGCCTTATAGACTGTGATGATCTATGTTGATATGCTCAGGATTGGTGACCTTGACCTCAAGGTCTCTTTATAGCTCGCCTTCTAGTACGCAATGGCTGTGGAAAATTTTTCCGTATCAGGATTTTCCTTGGACAGTTGTACGGTGTTCTACTGTACTTGTTATTATTATTATTATTATTATTATTATTATTATCATTATTATTTGGGGGGATATCTTATAACCGCTGTTTTATGATGTTCAAAGACCGTAGGGTGCGTCAGTTGTTAACCTCTTAAGTCTGGTAAATATTTTTATTATAATTTATTCCTTCCTTGACGATTTTCTTCAACTTAGGAGAGACTTTTCGAACCGGAGGGGTTACGTGCAGCCTTCACAAGCCCCTCCACCACTACAGACCCTTCCTGGGGTGCATAACATCATGTGGAGGCAGCAAGAAGGTTTAAAATACGCCATGGGACTGAGGAGGATCGAATGCAAACGGCTCCCTCTTTCCTGTCGCTGTGGGAAGCGTCCTTGCTGGCCTACTTAAGCTAAAGGGGGAGACTTAAGAAGTAGGAGGATTACATTTTTTTCTTTCACACGACGTTTGCCTGAGTCTGGATTATTTATTCAATTTTGGAGGACCTTTGAAAATAAAGAGGGTATACTACTACTACTAATAATAATAATAATATGAAGATTGCATCATAGTATTTAACGGATGAAGCCCATCCAGTACACATGGGTCATCAGGAAAGACAGGTTTTTACATTCACAGTTGCTGACTCGTCCTACAACCCCCTCCAAACACCCGCAGTCACCCCTAATCCGCCTGTAGTCTGCCTGCGCAGACTCGGGCTAGGCTATCCCTGTCTTTCCCAGATCACCGGGACTGACCCCATCCCCTGGCCACACTGCCACCAATCTGATGATTATCCCCTCCTACACTACCTTCTTGATTGCCCTGCCACCGCCTCCCTTCGCCTCTCCCTTGGATCCAATCGCGTCAGTCATCCCTCACGAGCATCCACAGCTGCTGAAGTAGTCTTCCTCTCCCCCACATCTTCTCTACTTCAAACCGTCTCCACTTACCCCCCACCCAAATAGCCATCCTCACGCATAATCATACGCCATTACCTTGACGGGCTTCACTTACCCGTTTCCACTCTGACCTTCATGTGGATAAATCTATAACAACAAGTTACTTTCACCAACATGGATCGAATTCTTCATCAGTTCGGAAGTCCAGTCTTCTCCCTCTCTCTCTCTTCCTTATAGGTGGTTTACGAGGAAGACTAGTTTTCCCCTTCAGGTCATCAGTAAATCTAGTTCCGAAACGGTTGAGATTTGGACCCGTCTTGGTAGATCACTTAATACATTATATATTCAAAATCAGTCCATAAATATGCTCCTGATTTCGGTGCACTATTTTTTATGACACCCTGTAACATTATCAGACAGATGCCTTGCGTCCCGTGATTTAAAAAAAAAAAAAATCCGTATAGATTACCACGCTGGGCTATGTGAAAATGCTGAGAATTTTTATTAAATACTGATAAGTATATGAGACTGAATGTAGTGTGTGTGTGTGTGTGTGTGTGTGTGTGTGTGTGTGTGTGTGTGTGTCAGACAGAGAACAAGAACATAAGAAGAGAGGATTCCTGCGGTAGGCCAGTTGTCCCATGCTAGACAGCTTCTACAAGAGTAACTGAACTTCTGGAATAAGACAAGGATAGTAATGAAGAGGCCTCTCACGTGCTCACCAAACCCTCCAGGCCAAACCGGCACTAAATATATGAAGGAACAGCACGCAGTTTAGAAAAAATGCCGTGCATTTTAATGGAAAATGTGGAAGGGGAAAAGTGTAACTTGAAAAGTAAAAAGAATGAATTAGTACTGGTTATTAGATTTTTATTTTTTATAACCAGTCCTTACATGTTATGTGTTTATTAACCCAGGCTTGACACTCCATGGCAGGGGCAGCAACTACTTCACAATACTCTTTTTTTTTTCTTTTTTTTTAATCGAGGCGGCGTTGCACTTGACAGGTTGGTGATGCTTGGCTGAATGCAACATTACTTCATAATCTCTTTACTCATTAGCATTATTAATTGACAACATATATCTGAGGGGGAACCTTGGGTTGGTAAATGTTATTCGGATATATTGCACTCAGCCAATCATCACCAACCTGTAAAGTGCATCTTCGCCTCAAAAAAAAAAAAAAAAAAAAAAAAAAAAATGAATATAGGTAGGTTATCACTACTTTATTGCCGAACCAGTTTCTACCTGTTTCCTTACTAAAACGGAATTAATCTAGTTTGAAACCATTACATCTAGTTTTATCCTTTATGCTCATTTAAGTATCTTAAGTAGTATTTATTTATTCCCATCATCCACTTAAACATCCCAGTTAAGTCTTCCCTTACTGTACGCCTTTCTGGTGAGTGTAAATTTAGTCTTTTTAGTCTAGCCTTATATGAATGGTTTCGAACATTATAATTTTATCGTTTTTGTCATTCTCCTCTGTACATTCTCCAACGATTTTTTATCCATTCTGTAGTATGGACACCAAAATTCCACGCTTCGCGAAATAAAACCTAGAATCCTATGTGATTTATTTTTTGCATTTATATTCTGTTGCCTTGGTTTAAGAACTTTATTAACCATGATTTTTAGATCTCTCTCTCTCTCTCTCTCTCTCTCTCTCTCTCTCTCATTCTGATTTTTTTATTTCTTTATTATCTTAGTATTGTCATATGTCAACGATGGTTTTGCTCACGTTAATTTTACATTTTTCATTTTTCCATTTGCCAGTTTTATGACAATTTGGACAATATATCGAGGTGATTTTGAAGGTCACACAGTCGTCAGGTGACTTAATGGTACGTCCTATTTTTGTGTCATCGGCAAATTTGCTAATACTGCTAGTGATTCCTATGTCTAGATCTATCTATCTATCTATCTATTGCCAGACGCCTAAATCCCGTTTGGAGTGGCCACAAACAAATCGCCTCCAAGTCGCCCTGTCCCCCGCCATTTCACTGCCCTGCTCCCAACTCACACACCCCTCTCTCATATACCTCTCCACTCCATCCCTCCATCTCATCCTCGGCCTCCCCCTCCCTCTTCCCCCCTCCACCTCACTCACATACACTCTCTTCGTCAGTCTTTCACCCTCCATCCTCTTCACATGGCCAAACCACCTCAGTGTGTTCCTCATAACGCTTCCTATCACATCCACATCAACACCACAACGCTCCTTTATATCTTCATTCATCAGACTGTCTCTCCACGTGACTCCACAGGCTCCTCTTAAATAACTCATTTCCACTGCTCTCACTCTTGACTTGTGTCCTTCCAACAATGTCCAAGCTTCACTTCCGTACGTTAGAGTTGGTATCACAATACTGTCATGTAGTAACTTTTTCACTTCCATGCTCACTTCCCTGTTTCTTATCACTGCTTTCAAAGAACAAGCAACCTTTCTTCCCTGCTGTACCCTTTCAAGCACTTCACCCTCCAAACCTCCATCCTTACTCATCACACTACCCAAGTACTTAAACGTACTCACATTTTCCAATTCCTTATCATCCAACCTCGCTGTACATTCACTAACTTCACCTCTCTCAAAGACCATCACTTTACTCTTCCCTACATTCACCTTTAGATTCCGTTTCTTACACACACTCTCAAACTCATCCACCAAGCCTTGCTGCTCCCCTTCGTCTTCACTCAACAACACAGTATCATCTGCAAACAACAGTACAGAGTTTCCAAACACTATCCTCTCTCACCAGGGCCACTCCAACATCCACTACCCTACCTTGTACCTCTTTTATTACCCCATCCATGTACAGATTGAACAACCATGTCTAGATCAATTTTATATATATAATAAATCAAAATGGGCCAAGTACTGATCCCTGTCATACACCGCTAGTTACTAATCCCCAATCCGACTTAGTACCATTTAATAAAACTCATTGCTTTTGTCCCTTCAGCAAGGATACTATCCATATTAATAAATCGCCATCTATAGAGCCTTTCCATGTGACGTCACGAGTCAAGTGACTTTTGTTTACGGCGTCACATTGGACGGCCAATTGTCGGACGTCTAGAGAGAGAGAACTGCTGAATCCACAATGATAATCCAATGTTGTGCCTTCAGCCGTAAGACAAGGCAGAAAACAGGAAATGAGGTACACCTCTATCGGTTTCTAGCCAATGAGGAAAGGCGACAGAAGTGAAAAGTTACCGTGAAGAGGGAGCAATGGCAGCCGACTGCCTACTCCCACCTCTGTAGCGAGCATTTCATATCAGGCGAGCCGATGATTTATGAGTTGATACGGACATATTTACCATTCTTAGCAGTTGTAGGTGTCGTGGGATATCCTAATTAGTTAATGTCACAGAGCACAAGACTCACATGGCCATGTGCGTGCGTGGGAAAAGAGGGGGAGGGTCCATGTCACAGGCCTTGTTTTGTTATTCCAGAGTTTCACCCAAACTAAATCGGACAGAGCAGTGATGGTCAGGAATGTTAGATGCGTAAATAAAACCGATTAAATTGCAGGTTACTGTAGGTCGTACTTAAGGTTAGATAAGGAGGTTAGGTTAGGTTAGGTTAAAGCTAAAGTTTTATTTTTTCAATGTTTTTCAGTGTGATTCATTTGAAACTGATATTTACGTAATGGTGGATGATTTTAATAATAGTGCAATACAGAAAATTGTTCAATACTTCAGTATGAAACTGTTATATACCACTGTGAGCCTGTGTGCTACACAATGTTTCAATTACAACTGAAACATAATTACTGGTACTACTATTCATAATTTTCTATTTTATTTAGAAATGAATGTTGCTCCACAGAAAGCAAAACTGTCAATACATTCTCCAATTAAATTTAATTTTTTTCACTTAGTACAAAAATACTTTTATTACAAAAAAGAGGATAAATAATTTGATATACTTATATCAACAGCCCCCTATATTTATCTTTTACCAGGTATGTAGGTACTATTTTTTTTTTTTTGGTTAATATAAAATGTAAAATCATTAAAACTATATTACTGAAGTCTTTTAGCTTTATGTTGTGGTACTCGTCAGCATGAAATAAATGACCTTAACTTAAATTTGTGCTAATGGTATGTTTCAGCTCTAAGTTTGAGTTTCGGCATATACTACGAATTATGCATTTTATATAAAACTACTTTAAACATACATTATGTAGGCAGTGTGAATGTATCTAGGTCTAAAGTTACTGAAATTTCCATAATAAGTATATTGTTTCGTAACTTTCCAGAATTACACCCAACTTGTGGGTTTGAAGAGGGCATGTGACGGGGTGGATGGACAGGGATTGTGGAGAGTATTGGGAATATATGGAGTAGATAGGAAGTTGTTGAATGCTGTGAAGAGTATATATGATGGTGTTGGGGCTGCAGTGCGTGCGAATGGTGAACTGAGTGAATTTTTCTCTTTGGTAGTTGGGTTGAAGCAGGGATGTGTCATGTCTCCATGGCTGTTCATTTTGTACATGGATGGGATAGTAACGGAGGTACAAGGTGGGGCAGTGGATGTTGGAATGGCCCTGGTGGGGGAGGGTAGTGTCTGGAAACTCCCTGTGCTGTTGTTTGCAGATGATGCTGTATTGGGTGGGGACGGGGGGGAGCTGCAGGGCTTGGTGGATGGGTTTGGGAGGGTGTGTGGGAGGCGGAGTCTGGGGGTGGATATGGGGAGGAGTGGAGTGGTGGTCTTTGAGAGAGGTGAAGTCAGTAAATGTACAGTGAGGTTGGATGGTGAGGAAATGGAAAATGTGAGTACATTTAGGTGCTTGGGTGATGTGATAAGTGAGGATGGAAGTTTGGAGGGTGAGGTGCTTGAAGGGGTGCAGCAGGGGGGAGGGGTTGCTGGTTCCTTGAGGGCAGTGATGGGAAGCAGGGAGATGAGCATGGAAGTGAAAAAGTTGCTGCATAACAGTATTGTGATGCCAACTCTAGCGTGTGGAAATGAAGCTTGGACGTTGTTGGAAGGACAAGTCAAGAGTAAGAGCAGTGGAAATGAGTTACTTAAGAGGAGCCTGTGGAGTCACATGGAGAAACAGGCTGACAAATGAGGATATAAAGGAGCGCTGTGTGTGGATGTCTATGTGATAGGAAGCGTTAGGAGGAACACGCTGAGATGGTTTGGCCATGTGGAGAGGATGGAGGGTGAAGGACTGACGGGGAGAGTGTGAGTGAGGTGGAGGGTGAGAGAGGGAAGGGGAGGCCGAGGATGAGATGGAGGGATGGAGTGGAGAGGTATATGAGAGAGGGGGTGTGTGAGTTGGGAGCAGGACAGTGAAATGGCGGGGGACAGGGCGACGTGGAGCCGATTTGTTTGTGGCCACCCCATACGGGATTGAGGCATCTGGCAATATATAGATAAACACCCAACTCACCTTGAAACTTACAATTTTCTTTTTTTAATGTTTTATAGTGATTAGCTTGAACCTGATATTCATTTCGGTCGGAAATTACTTCTTTATAATTCCAAACCAAGCTGACTCAACCAACCTAACCTAATCTAACCTAACTTACGACTTATCTTGAAGATTAAAAAGAGAGGATAACTGCAGTAGGCCAATAGGCCCATGCTCCTGCCTACTATAGCCCATGCAGGCCCGTGCTACGTAGCTCTCACAGGCATGTGACTAAAAGAGAGAAATTTTGTACCTATCATACACTTGTCTAGCCTATGCTTGAAACTTTCTAAATAGGGGGCAGTAACTAGGGTACATCACTGGGAAACCTATTCCATTCATTAACTACTTAATTCCTGGTCAATGTATACAATCCCTTCCCCCATGGCCCCATGTCAATAATTTACTAATTACCAAGACGATTTACAAGCACCATATGTCAATTCCAGCTATCTACATTGCATATATATACAATTTGACATGTCTCTTTACCTTGAAGGATGCCCCAGTGAACTTTAATGGACTGTTTACCAAACATTGATAGAGATCGCCATATCTGAGATCTGTTTTCGGTCCCCAATCCCTGAAACTGGTGAATTTCTCCCTAGATATGGTGTAGGGATCTAGCCCCAAACTCTTTATATCGTTCTTGTACAGACTTGGTGGCGTTGATTCAGATTTCTGCATATATCTGACACTTTCATCTCTGACAGCCCTGTCTGGATAGCCATTATTGTGAGGAGCTTGCTGTCCAATATGGAGTTGTAAACAAAACCACGTGATTTCTTTGACGTCATTGGAAAAGGTCTATAGCGTGTGTTCGAACCTTCATAATAAACCTTTCATATGGAACTCTGTCGAAAACTTTAAAGAACAAGATAAATAATATCGTAAGCTTTATCGCTATCCACCACCTCATAGACGTTTGAGAATAATAAGTTTGTGAGGTAGGATCGTCCTTGCATAAATTCTGTTGACTTTCATATATGAAAAAAAAATCATTCTAATTGCCCTCTAATATTATTAGCCAGAACCGACTTTAGCATTTTGCCAATTAGTGATGTTAAACATATCGGAAGATAACTCGACGCAATTAATTTATAACACTTTTTAAAAATGGGTACTATGTTCACTGCCTTCCACGCCTAGAACTCCTCCTGAACTTAGAAGGTTATTAAATGGTGTTGTAATTGGCTGACATAGTTTTTTCTTGGAATCCTCTCTCTCTCTCTCTCTCTCTCTCTCTCTCTCTCTCTCTCTCTCTCTCTCTCTCTCTCTCTCTCTATATATATATATATATATATATATATATATATATATTTTGTTACGGAACAGAGAAAGATAATGTACACTTTAAGTCTATCTATCTATCTATTGCCAGACGCCTCAGTCCCGTTTGGGGTGGCCACAAACAAATCGCCTCCAAGTCGCCCTGTCCCCCGCCATTTCACTCCCCTGCTCCCTACTCACACCCCCCTCTCTCATATACCTCTCCACCCCATCCCTCCATCTCATCCTCGGCCTCCCCCTCCCTCTTTCCCCCTCCACCTCACTCACATACACTCTCTTCGTCAGTCTTTCACCCTCCATCCTCTCCACATGGCCAAACCACCTCAGTATGTTCCTCATAACAGGGAGGCTTTAGGAAGGGAAAAGGTTGTGTAGATCAGATATTCATTTTCAGATCTTTAGTGGAAAAGTTTCTAGAGAAGGGAGAGAAGTTGTATGCGGCTTTCATGGATTTGGAGAAAGCATATGACAGGGTGGATAGACTAGGATTGTGGAAAGTGTTAAGAATATATGGAGTAGATGGGAAGTTGTTGAATGCTGTGAAGAGTATGTACGATGGTGCGAAGGCTGCAGTGCGTGTGGATGGTGAACTAAGTGAATTTTTCTCTTTGAAAGTTGGGTTGAAACAGGGATGTGTCATGTCTCCATGGTTGTTCAATCTGTACATGGATGGGGTAATAAAAGAGGTACAAGGTAGGGTAGTGGATGTTGGAGTGGCCCTGGTGAGAGAGGATAGTGTTTGGAAACTCTCTGTGCTGTTGTTTGCAGATGATACTGTGTTGTTGAGTGAAGACGAAGGGGAGCTGCAAGGCTTGGTGGATGAGTTTGGGAGAGTGTGTAAGAAACGGAATCTAAAGGTGAATGTAGGGAAGAGTAAAGTGATGGTCTTTGAGAGAGGTGAAGTCAGTGAATGTACAGCGAGGTTGGATGGTGAGGAATTGGAAAATGTGAGTACGTTTAAGTACTTGGGTAGTGTGATGAGTAAGGATGGAGGTTTGGAGGGTGAAGTGCTTGAAAGGGTACAGCAGGGAAGAAAGGTTGCTGGTTCTTTGAAAGCAGTGATAAGAAACAGGGAAGTGAGCATGGAAGTGAAAAAGTTACTACATGACAGTATTGTGATACCAACTCTAACGTACGGAAGTGAAGCTTGGACGTTGTTGGAAGGACGCAAGTCAAGAGTGAGAGCAGTGGAAATGAGTTATTTAAAAGGAGCCTGTGGAGTCACATGGAGAGACAGGCTGACGAATGAGGATATAAAGGAGCGTTGTGGTGTTGATGTGGATGTGAAGCACTTTAAGTGAGAATACTAAAAATCACTACTATCCCGTAAAGTTCCAGGTTCAAAGCAAAAGAGTTAGGTAAAATTACAAGTTAAAGTTTAATGCTCAAACTAACAACTAAACATTCAGGACTCATAAGGATAATGTAATGGCAAAAAACAGGTTAAATATATGGTTAACTGCAATAGCCTCTATTAACACGAAATTAGCAAGAGTAAATTTATCTAAGTCAGCCCTGATAAAATGAGAAAACCGGCTAATACTCAGTGAATGCAAGATATATTATTACAGATACAAAATATTATTAATAATGACTGACATAAAAACACATTAATCACAAAAACCTCACTAGGCCTACGAATCAACACCTTATGCTATATAGTACAAGGAAAAAATGCAAATACACTTATACTCAAATTACACAGCTGTTAGATGGTTGGAGACTTCCAGAGCACTCACAATAATAACAACTGTACGGGGGAGGACAGAGATATGAGCAAAATGAGGAGTAGATCTAAGTGGCAATTAATGTAGAGACTGAGCTCATTATATAGGGGAATCAACACCTTATGCTATACAGTACAAGGAAAAAATGCAAATACGCTTATACTCAAATTACACAGCTGTTAGATGGTTGGAGACTTCCAGAGCACTCACAATAATAACAACTGTACAGGGGAGGACAGAGATGTGAGCAAAATGAGGAGTAGATCTAAGTGGCAATTAATGTAGAGACTGAGCTCATTATATAGGGGCCGGCAGAGCTTGATACAACTTGTAAGAAGGACGCGCAAATGAAGCCATAGGGGACAAAGAGGTGACAATCCTGCTCTGAACAATAGAAAGAACGACTTACTCTACTATAAGGGAGGAGGGGGGGGAGTGAGGTAGAACGCGCTCGTGATCAAACATGCAGCATACTGTGCGTTAGAATTACACAAAGGATGATGAAATCATAGGCTATGTAACACCTCCCCACAAAGAAAAAGAAATTTACAAAGGAAATTTCTTATTACTCTAAAACAATCTGTCTAAAGTCTAGATAAGCAATCTGCAATAACATTTTCTTTCCCCTTGATATGTTGTATGTCTAATGAATACTCCTGAAGAAGTAGACTCCATCTTGTCAATCTCTGATTTTTATCTTTAAACTTACTAAGGAATTTCAGTGGGTTATGATCGGTATAAATGACTATGGGGTCAAAACCAGAACACAAATAAAATGAAAAATGCTGTAAACCCAAAATCAAGGCCAAAAGCTCTTTCTCAATAGTTGAGTAGTTCTTTTGAGGTGGAGTGAACTTCTTACTGTAATAAGATACAGGGTGTTCAATACCCTGATCATTCTCTTGCAGCAAAACAGCCCCAGCTCCTGTATCACTTGCGTCAACAGCCATCTTAAAAGGCTTAGCAAAATTTGGAGTAGCGAGCACTGGCTGACTTAATAGGATAGCTTTAAGTCTGCTGACAGAGGATTCACAGTTATCGGTCCAGACAAATTTAACTCCCTTTTTCAGTAGGTCTGTAAGTGGTGATACAAGAATTGAAAAGTTAAGAACAAATCTCCTGTAATAACCTACCATTCTCAAAAATCTTTGTAGCTCTTTCCTACTTTTAGGTCTGGGAAGATCACTTATAACCTGAACCTTAGCTGCTGGTGGTGCAACATGTCCATCACCAATTACGTACCCAAGGTATTGAACTTTAGCTTGACCAAACTCACACTTTGATAGATTAGCTACAAGATTAGCCTGAACTAAACGCTCAAGAAATTTACTGACATGGCATAGGTGATCTTTCCAGTTGTCACTGAAGATTAATACATCATCAATATAAACAACACACCCTGCCAAACCCTCTGTTACAACATTCATGAGCTTCTGAAATGTGGCTGGTGCATTCTTCATACCATATGGCATTACAGAACGTGTAAAAGTCTTTCCTAGTGTTACAAAACATGAGATCTCCCTAGCACGTTCAGTCATAGGTACTTGCCAGTATCCCTTTAACAAATCAAACTTACTTATGTACCTAGCCTTTCCGATCTTGTCTATGCAATCTTCCACACGAGGGAGAGGGTAAGTGTCTGTTTTGGTTATCTGATTAACACGTCTGTAGTCGATGCAAAGCTGCTGTGACCCACCTGGCTTAGGGACTAGAGTGACAGGAGAACTCCACTCACTCTGACAGGGCTCAATCATCTTGTGGTCCAACAGGTAGCCAAGCTCCTTCTGGATGAGAGGAACTTTCACTGGGTTCACACAGTAAGGAGGCAATTTAATTGGCTTTGCATCTCCAACATCGACATCATGCATCAACACAGTGGTTCTTCCTGGAGTGACACGGAACACTTGCGGGTACTCCTGCAGTAATGCCGAAAACTCCTGCCTTTCCTCGGGAGGTAGATGAGAAAGCTTAGTCTGGAGATCATTCATGATATCAGGATTCTTCCCCAAACTATCACTCAGGCTCATGCTGCATGGGAGAACTTCACTTGCAGACTCGGGTGGAACAGCTACAGTGCAGACTGGGTTATTTTCGTCCCGCCTGTGATATAACTTTAGCATGTTGATGTGACAAAGCTGCTTGTTCTTTCTACGATCTGATGTGGCGATGACATAGTTGACATCACTGAGTTTCTTCTCCACGAAATAAGGACCACTAAACTTGGCTTGAAGAGGTTGCCCATGCACCGGTAGCAGAATCAAAACCTGATCTCCTGGCTGAAAGTGGCGTAACCTGGACTTCTTATCATACCAAGTTTTCATCTTCTCCTGAGCAGCTCCTAAATTCTCTCTTGCCAGCTGTAAAGCAGTGGACAGCCGTTCTTTGAACTTCATCACATACTCCAGCAGGTTGACGTCATCTTCCTCCGACAGCCAGCATTCCTTGAGTAACTTAAGGGGTCCTCTTACTTCATGGCCAAACAGTAGTTCAAAAGGTGAGAAGCCCAGTGATTCATTTGGAGATTCTCTTGCGGCAAATACAACGAATGGAAGACCTTTATCCCAGTCTTTCTGATGTTCCAAACAGTATTTCTTGAGCATCGATTTGAGTGTTTGATGATATCTCTCCAACGCTCCTTGGGTCTGGGGATGGTAAGCTGAAGACGTGATCTGGGTGATGCCCAACTCTTTCAGAGACTGCTTGAAAACATTTGACATGAAATTACTTTCCCGGTCTGACTGTACCTCCTTGGGCAGACCAAACTTTGTGAAGAACCCTAGCATTTCCTTAACCACATTCTTTGCTGAGATATTTCTAAGTGGAATGGCTTCAGGATAACAAGTAGCCATATCAATCATGGTCAACACATAAGAAAATCCTGAAGAAGTCTTAGGAAGAGGGCCCACAATATCCACCAACACACGGGTGAATGGCGTCTCAAAAGGACGGATGGGAACTAGAGGTGCAACCTTTTCGGTCTGATTACACTTCCCCACAACTTGACAGGTGTGACAAGACTTACAATACCAGGAAACATCCCTGAAGATACCTGGCCAGTAGAAGTGTTTCAAAATGCGTGCCACAGTCTTCCTCACTCCAAGGTGTCCTGCCAAACTGGAATCATGAGCCACTCTAATGATATCCTGCCTACAAACACGAGGGATGACAACTTGATGTACAACCTCCCATTCACAGTCGGCTGATGCTGTTGGGGGTCTCCACTTCCTCATAAGTACTCCTGACTTTATATAATAACAAGTAGAAGCACCAACTGATTCTTCCTCACTGCAAGCAGAGTTAGCTAGACCTTTCAACTCAGGGTCAGCAACCTGCAACTCAACCAACTCTTGACGAGACAAATTATCAACACTACGGGGTACTGCCTCATCTGGTGAGTGGTCCAAATTAGCAAGAAAAGTGTCAGCTAGGATAACATCATCATCAACATTATCCTCTAAGTCACCAGTAACTTTAGACTTAGCCCTAGTGACAGCACATGCAGGGAACACATCAGGGACATCACAATCCTGGGCCGCAGCCACTGGCTCACTAGACAACTGAGGAGCTGGACACACTTGACTTCCACCAATATCATTTCCAAGTAAGAAAGTTACACCTGACATTGGGAGTGTCTCAACCAACCCAACCATAACGGAACCATTAACAAAACCAGACTCTAAATTCACTCTGCACAGAGGGACAGAGAAGTAATTATTCCCTACACCTTGTAAGATTACAGTTTCATCAGAGGAATTAACATTAGGGCCTAGAACACTGGTCAGCATAAGGGATTGGCAAGCACCTGTATCACGATATATTTTAACTGATTTCCTATCATTACTGTCCAGAGGACTGACAAAACCATCAGACAGGAAATTAGCACATGAACTCTTGAGAGTGTCACCCACGTTACTGCTCAAAAGAGGAGCTCCATCATGAGAATTTAATTTACCCCTCAAAGCAGGTTCAGTTAACTCAGTTAAAGAATTCTGGGAACTCTCAAGGGTGGACACTAGACCAATTGACTGAATATTTAAAGACTCCTTTTTGTTCACATCACGCTGTCTCCTGAAACATTTCTCCGTAGTATGAGCAAGCTTACTACAATAAGTACATTTACTTTTCTGAAATCTAGAGGTGAAGCTGGTATTTACTTCCTGAGAAACATCATCCTTATTCTCTTTCCTGTTACCTGTACTCTGAGTAGAGGCAACGTACTCTCAGCTTTCCCTTTTTCTTTAGAATATCTCTTGTGAGTGAGAACATATTCATCAGCTAAAACTGCAGCATCAGACAAATTATCTATTCTTTTCTCATCAAGCTATAGGCTTACATCTTTATTAATACACCTTTTGAAGTCCTCCAGCAAAATCATCTGCTAAAATTTGTCAAAATCAGAATCCACATTCTTAGAATTTAACCACTGCTCTAACAGATCTTCTTTGATTTTTGCATACTCAACATGGGATTGCTTATCTTGCTTATAAGTTGTCCTAAATTTTACTCTATAGGCTTCAGGAACAAGCTGATAGGCCTTAAGAATCAAGCTCTTAACTACATCATAATTATCAGATTGATCCTGAGGCAAAAATGATAAGTTACTTGAGCTTTACCTGTGAGAATAGTTTGAAGGAGTACTGGCCAATACTTTTTGGGCCAATTAAAACCTGTAGCTACCCTCTCAAACAACTGAAAATACTTTGTTAAATCAGATTCATTAAAAGGAGGGACAAGTTTAATATTTTTAGCCACATCAAAATCATCAGAGCTACATGATCCAGTTCCACCTTGTTTCATGCGATACTCATGGTCAGCCTGAATCCTAGCAAGTTCAACTTGTGCCTGAAACTCAGCCTCCTTAGCACGAGCCTGAAACTCAGCCTCCTTAGCATTTGCCTGAAACTCAGCCTCCTGAATACGAGCCTGAGACTCAGCCTCTTGAATACGAGCCTGAGACTCAGCCTCCTTAGCCTGAGACTCAGCCTCCTTAGCACGAGCCTGAAACTCAGCTTCCTTAACAGGAGCCTCCTGCAGAGCTAGCTGTAACTTAGCTATTTCAATCTGCGTTTGCTCATTTGGAGGAGTTACTTTAAACAAGCTTTTATTAATCATGCCAACAATTTGATCTTTAGAATGATGAGAGTGAACTGCAATTCCCAATTGTTGAGCAACAAGCTTAAGTTCATTCTTTGTTCTGTTTTCTAGATCACACACTGTTTGCACATTTGACAAAAAATCTTTGGCTTCATCAAGAGTAGTAATAGTAGACATCATGAATAAATCACAGTCACAAAATATCAAGCAATATCCTTATGATAATATCCTGAATATCCTGGCGAGGTCACCCAATTTATGTTACGGAATAGAGAAAGATAATGTACACTTTAAGTGAGAATACTAAAAATCACTACTGTCCTGTAAAGTTCCAGGTTCAAAGCAAAAGAGTTAGGTAAAATTACAAGTTAAAGTTTAATGCTCAAACTAACAACTAAACATTCAGGACTCATAAGGATAATGTAATGGCAAAAAACAGGTTAAATATATGGTTAACTGCAATAGCCTCTATTAACACGAAATTAGTAAGAGTAAATTTATCTAAGTCAGCCCTGATAAAATGAGAAAACCGGCTAATACTCAGTGAATGCAAGATATATTATTACAGATACAAAATATTATTAATAATGACTGACATAAAAACACATTAATCACAAAAACCTCACTAGGCCTACGAATCAACACCTTATGCTATACAGTACAAGGAAAAAATGCAATAACACTTATACTCAAATTACACAGCTGTTAGATGGTTGGAGACTTCCAGAGCACTCACAATAATAACAACTGTACAGGGGAGGACAGAGATGTGAGCAAAATGAGGAGTAGATCTAAGTGGCAATTAATGTAGAGACTGAGCTCATTATATAGGGGCCGGCAGAGCTTGATACAACTTGTAAGAAGGACGCGCAAATGAAGCCATAGGGGACAAAGAGGGGACAATCCTGCTCTGAACAACAGAAAGAACGACTTACTCTACTATAAGGGAGGAGGGGGGGGACTGAGGTAGAACACGCTCGTGATCAAACATGCAGCATACTGTACGTTAGAATTTCACAAAGGATGATGAAATCATAGGCTATGTAACACTATATATCTATATATATATATATATATATATATATATATATATATATATATATGTATATATCCTCCTAACCTGGCTGATTGTGACGCTTTCACTTATTAATTTCTTTCAATATTTTGTCCCTACTAATGGTTATTTTACAAAGAATATTGTTCGTCTTACCATCGCGAATAACTGTCGTTTGAGGGATCAAGCTTACGTTTGCCGTGGCTAATAATGATTCGATATAAGTACAGTATTTAGAGTTTTTTTTTTTTCTTTATAACAGAACAGAGGAAGGAAAAACAAATTTAAAAAAAATCCATACACTAGATTAATGGTGTCCTCTGTTCATAAAATACCTGTAACAGTTAGACTTTGAACAGCTGTAGGTTGAAGTTTGGAGGGAAACAACTCTGGGGAAGCAGCCCCAGAGAGATGCAGTTCGAGGAATGAAAGAATTCTGATAGAAGTTCTGCAATATGGGTGAGTGACATTCCAGTCATGAGCGCTACCAGATGCCTGTGTAGTACGAGGGAAGGCATGGAGAGGTGGCATAAAGGACAATTTCGTCTGATCATTTGCCATAAAAATATCTGTAAAATAATGCAAGGGAGGGAACATTCCTTCTTACTTTTAGGGGAGATAGTTTATTTGTAATAGCAGGATTATTAATAATTACAACAGCTTTGTTCAGAATTTTGTCTAACTGTTTTAATGCAACCTTTCCACATCCATTCCACAAGGGTGAGCAGTATTCAGGCTGAGAGCGCACATGACTCTTATAAATTATAGCTAACTGCTCGTCATTGAAGAAGTTACGGACTATGTACAACAATCCAAGTTTCTCTGAGGCGGTTTTATTAAGTAACCTGACGTGAGAGGTCCAGCTGAGGGCATTGTTAAGTGAGATGCTGAGAATTTCAATACTTCTGGAGATGGAAATACTAGTAGCATTGAAGGTAATATACGAATCTGGCAATATCAGTATATTAGTAAATTGTATATATTTGGTTTTACTAGCATTAAATGAGACAAGGTTGTTTTGTCCACATTCATTGATCGTAGATAAGTCTTGATTTAGAGAGATGGCTGTACTGAGTTGAGAGTTAGAGATATTGGACTTTGTAAATGAGTGTCTGTGTGTGAATGAACTATGAAGTCTTTAGTTATCTGCATATGAATGGATGGGATTGTGGGTGACAGATAAGAGATCATTCATATGAACCGGGAAGAGGGTCGGTGCCAGAACTGATCCCTGCGGGATGCCAGTGTTAATTGAGTGGAAATTGGATTATACATAATCTTCTTTTCTCTTATTTTTCTGTCACTGAGATATGACGAAATCAAAGGAACTAAAGACGTTCCTCTATAGCAAGGGAGTTTGGACAGCAGGGAACAGTGTCATACTCTGTCGAAAGCTTTAGAAGTATCAAGGGCTACTGCATGAGTTTCTCCATGTAGGTCGATTGATTGATGGATGGTGTGAGTCAGGAGCATATAGAATAAATGTGAGAATAGAGCATATTTATTTATCTTCACTGGTAATTTTTCCTGATTCTGTTCCAGGAGGTCATATTCTATCATAATTTTTTTGTACATTACAACTTATAAAAACCCTTGGGGCATTCTTTTGATTCTCGAGCAACCTTCATTTCGTAACTTTGCTTTGCTATCCTTATCTCCTCTTATTATTTCTCTGTTGAAAATCGGGGTCCCAGTTACGTAAGTGTTCTTCCCCTTTTATTTTTCTATATATTCCTGTTCTTTGGCCTATGGGGAATTTTAACCTATTGCTTAACCATCTTGGCTCTGAATTATTCGTTCTAGACGTTTTTGAAGGGATATATCTAGCTTTGCCTCAGTTTATTATATTTACTAAATCATCATATTTCTCACTGTTCGGAAAGCAACGTGGTACCTGCCCTAAATAAATCTCCTTGACCTGAACTACACTCCCACCATTATCCTTTCCCTCATGTATGACCTGAATTTCTCCAGTGACCGCAGTAACCTGGGGTACCGTCCCACCTAAATCTTGTCCCTCACCTCTGACATGAGTTTCCCCAGTGACTTAACTTTCTAAAGCAACCAGTTCCCCCATGGAATACGGTTCTGAAACAAGCTCTTAATCCATCGAAATCCCCTAGATGGAAATAAGGGATATTCGATTGGTTTTCAGAACAGCTGTCATTCCAGCGCAGTTAGAACTTAATTTCTTCATGATCACTTATCCCAAGTCGCCTGCCAACTTCACTGTCACTAATGATGTTTTCCGTACTAGATGAAAGCAAATGTAGTTATCTCTAGTGGGCTCCCTGATACACTAATTTAGGAAATTATCGTGCACTGCTTCTGGAAATTCTACTGACTCTGCATCTCAGTCAGATTCTGCCCATCTATCCTGGGCATATTAAAGTCCTATATAATAATTACAGCTGGACAGTATTGCTTTCTTAATTTGCTTCCAGAGGGATTTGCTTTCTTCTGTGCTTAATTTTGAAGGCAAGTATATAACTCCTTAGATTTTCTCCTTGTTAAAGGTTGTGAGTGGGGGTGCTCATGATCCACTCACTCGATGTGGTGCCGTTTTATGTCTGCCCTTTCCTTTCTTCTTTTCATCCACTTCTGTCTTTTTTCCTTCATTCTTTCCTCTTCTTTATGCCTACGAGTGACTTTACACTACCTCTTCTGTCTTTCTTTCCTCCATTCTTTCCTCTTCCATCTGCCTATGGGTGACTCTACAATGAGTGGCAAGCCAAATGGTTTCCTGTATACCAGGAAACCATTATGGCGTCTGGTGGTTTAGTGGATAATTAAGGCTCTCCAATCGGATTGAGCCTGTGTAGGTTTATATCCAAGGAGTGGTTTGGGTTTATTGCTCATGTAATGCCGCTGAGAGATGAGTAAGGCTGGTCACTCTCATCTTAACCCATCCTGTCTGGGTGACATGTATACATGTCCTCCCGGGGCCATCCGGGGGTCATGTATACATGATCTAGTAATTCGCACCATTGTTTGAATACTCAGCTGATTATTTTCACCACCCGCACCTGCTGGCAACCCTCCACACACATCCCAGTCACACTCCAGTTGCCTTCGTACCTCTGTGATGAATAGGCCCACACGTAAAGATATTCCTGTGTCCCGACCCTTGGTCAACCACCCGTGCCCTCCGACTTCCACTCCTATGAAGTCCAAAGACCCTCGAAGGAAAGGCCTTAGTGACAGTGCAATAGGGAGGGAGTTAGTTGTACCATTATCACTAAATGTGAGTGGGGAAAGTGACTCTTCATTTGAAGAACCAGACTTAGCCATGTTGAGTATGGAAAAATACGCGTCAGAGAAGGAGAATGACAGTGAATTCGACACTGTGCGGCAATATTTTTCGTCTGCAAGATCATCAGCCTTTTCTGGTGATGAAGGATCAGATGTAGTTGATGATCCTGCAGAGAGTGATATATACACAGTGAAGAAAGTGGCGGGGGAGGTAGAGAGTGAAGGAAGCAAGGAGGCTGGAGGGAGGAGAAAAAGCCGCAGGCTGAACCACCGGGCATGAGAGCGGCATAGGATGGAATTTTCCACCCATGCACCATCACCACCATGTTCACCCACACGGCCTGCATCACTTCATTCATCACCACATGCATCACCAAACCGGCCTGCATCACTCCACGCCTCACCATGCCAACTTGTCTCACCACACCATTCTGCCTCACCACGTGCAATGCCACGCCGACCTGCCTCACCACGTGTATCACCACGCCGACCTGCTTCACTTCAGGCCAACCACATGCATCACCACGCTGCCCTACCTCACTTCAGGCCTCACCATGTGCCTTACCACGCCGACCTGCCTCACCACGTACCTCACCACTCCAATCTGCCTCATCCCCTGCATCACCACGCTGACCTGCCTCACTTCAGGCCTCACCACGTGCCCCACCACACTGGCCTGCATCATTACAGACCTCACCATGCTGGCCTGCATCACTATGGGCCTCACCATGCCAGCCTGCCTCACCATGTGCCACTTCACCACAGCCTGGCCCATCTGGTTATGTTGGTGCAGGTGCACGCTGGTAAGCACGTGCCTGCTGATGCCTTTCAGCAACACCATCACCACCACGATCACCGTCAGCAGCATCACTTGCCTCATCTAGCGGTGAGTTGGCAGAATCTCTACCACATTGCCATGCTATGGGCTGTGGCAGGGCACGAGGCAGGTCACATGTACGGCAGGCAAGACAGGAACCTTGGACTGGTAGGTTTGAAACATTTGTGTGGGAGGAAGGGACAGGGTTTAACCCGCCACGTCCCAGAGACGTGAATTCACGTCCTCACATGATGTGCACTCATATCCCAGAGACGTGAGTTAATGTGACAACATTGCAAGGTCCCTAATTTGCACAATTTTCAATTTTCGCGAGTGATTTCGCGAGTGATTTTTGGCACGTATACACGGGACACCTTCCTCTATTCCTCTACAAGATGCCAAGCAGGGACATTGCCTTACACCGCATAACCTCTCCCACCCCCCCTGCACGCCATTGTCTCGGCAATTCACCTGTTACCAGCGACCTGGCCAATAAAGACATTCAGGGCCAGAGTGATTCCCCAGTCGATGACAATGTGGAGGACAAAGTTTACATAGCATTAGAGGAAGAAACAGTCAGAAATGATTATCAGGTAATGTGGGGAAAAAAGGTCATGAATGGTGATGAGTTAGTGAGTGAAACAATGCTTATAATGCCAATATACTCTTGTACTACATATAAATTCGTACCAAGTAAATAAATAAATACTGTTTATGAGTGGATAAAATAGTTACCCTCCCATAGAACTCGTTTTCTTTGGTGCCAGCCTGTTAAAAAACCCAGTCAGGTAAGGAGGTACTCGTACCTAGATTGAGTATTTTAAACCTCAGGTGAGAGATTTCTCTATGAATTTTCGATGTTTCTCACCAAAAGCGGATGTTTGAGCCAAAAAAAAAAAAGGTCCAAAAATGTTGGGACTGGGGCATACCACTGCCCAGAAAACGTCGGGATGGGGCGGGTTAAGCCTGAAATACCTGTTTTTGATGACACAAATGCAGGTGTGCAGCCAGAATTTCCCTGCAACAGAGCTTCTTCCGCAGTGGACTTCTTCATTGCTTTTTTCACAACAGCAGTGATGGAGTTCATTGTGAAAGAAGTGAACAGTTTCAGGGATTTCTGCTGCAATTGGGCTGAAACCTCGCACGTGAGAGAGAGTGCGAAAATGAAGGAATGGACTGCAATGAGTGTTAGCGAAATGTATGTTTGGCTAGCACTGACAATGTTGATGCCTCATGTTAGGAAACATAACATACATGATTACTGGCTCGTGGACGATATTGCTGCGATCCCAGTATTCAGTAAGTATATGCCACATGACCGATATCTTGACATCTTGAGGTATTTACATTTTTCCACCAATATGGGCCCACATCCAAACAATAGGCTGTGGAAAATTCACTCGATTATAGAGATGATGATGGAGAAATTTTGAACATTTTTCAAGCCATTACAGAAAGTTGTTATCGACAAGTCACTTGTTTGTTCAGGGGTCGTTTTGCCTGAATTCAATACATTCCATCTTCATCGTTTTGGAATAAAGTTCTTTGTCTTGTGTGACTGCAAGACTGGGTACGTGCTTGATTTCATTGTGTATACAGTGAGTGATGTGGTATTGTCGAAGGACGACCCCCATGGTTTCTCTGGCTCAGTGGTAAAAAAACTAATGGACAGGTACTTCGGTGGCAACCATATCCTTTACATTGATTATTATTACACGGCACCAGGTCTTGCAAAGTACCTGCAAGAACACCAAATTGGATCGTGTGGCACTGTCCATGCAAAGAGGAAGCATTGGGCATCCTTTCACAAAGGCACTGTAAATCAGGTAAACTCCTGGCAATTCACTGGCATGATAAGAGAAAGGAGAATGTCCTCTCCACGGTCCACGAAGGTAAGTTGATTGACACATGTAAGTTCGATAGAAGAACGAGGCAGCCAGTCTTCAAGCCTGATGCTGTTCTGGACTATAACATGAACATGCATCTCGTCGATAATCAGATATGCAGATCGGCACAATCGACTGTCTGAGGAGGTGCTGTAAGTGGTATAAGAAGGCATTCCTACATGTACTGGACATCTGTGCACTGAATGCCTTCATTCTGTACAAGGAGGTTACACAGACAAGCACATCCCTCACACAGTTTGAGAAGGATGTGATTTACGGCCTTCTGGAGAGGATTGGACAGGTAAATCCTTCCATGAAACGTAGGCACAGCGTACAGCAACTGCCTGACCGCCTGCAGTGCAGGGACTACCTCAGCAGGCATTTCATGGAAATATTACCTCGCACACCTGCAGGCAAACAAGCCTTCTGGCATTGCTATGTTTGCGCCAGTGCATTGCGCCGACCACAGCAACGCTGTATGACGAAGTGGTGGTGTGCTGAATGTGAGGTTGCACTGTGTACTGACTGTTTGATTTCAACGCAAAGACCGAGTGGTAGGAGTCTGGGTATTATGAATAAGTTAGTTTTGTACATACCGGTATGTTGTTTTTTGTTGAAAGAGATAATATGATTTCACTGCTCAGCGTACATTTATGTGAATAATGGAGGCAGAAAGTATGTTTCATGATAAACTCGCAGCCTTATTTTATTTGGAAAACATTTGTTTATACATATTTATGATGAAAAATTATAACTCAAAGGAAAGAAAGTCACAGTGGTAAGTATTTCCGTTGATGGCAGTACGTATATGACTACCGGTACTTGGTTTACATTTTATTTATTTATTTATTTTTTTCCTGTAGTACTTGTAGTGGTAGTATGTGTAGTAGGTGTGGTAGTACTAGTAGTAGATGTGGTAGTGGTAGTGGTACTTGTAGTAGTGGTAGTTGTAGTATTAGTAGTAGTTGCTGTAGTGGTAGTTGTACTTCTACTTCTAGTAGTAATAGTATTATTTCTAGAAGTTTCAATACCCAGACTTCTACTCGATCACCAATGTCAGAATCGAGCAACAATCCTAGTCAAACATACATTTCCGCGTGTGTGTGTGTGTGTGTGTGTGTGTGTGAGAGAGAGAGAGAGAGAGAGAGAGAGAGAGAGAGAGAGAGAGAGAGAGAGAGAGAGAGAGAGTGTGTCTGTTTGTCTGTCTGTAACGAGGAAGACCAGCAGCGTGAGTTCAAGGTCGCTGCTACTGTGACCGGCCTTCTTTCACCTAGTAAGACCGATTATGGAAAAATGTTCACGGAAACAGTGTTTGTAGTGTATTTTGGTGTCCTGGAAGTGTCATCGAAGTGACATCACTGTGGTGGGCTTGTGTAAGCCTTTGTTGTGTCACCGAATCTCTGCCACGCATAGACACCGGCAGAAAAACACCAAAAATTGCCCTCATTTCCCACTCACTCTCCCTATCAACACTTCACGGACCATCGACTTGAAGTCGAAGGATTGATGAGTAATATGAAACCTTATTTGTTGCAATTGGTTAAGTATGAACAGAGATATGAAGGTTTAAAGATAGACGATTATGCCGATTTCTGTCGGGAATGCCCGGCTGTGGGAAGCGCTCGCGACATCTGCTGGACGGGAGGGGTTAAATGTCAAGACCAACTTGCCTAGCCCCGGGCTTCTACGTTCCTTGTGGGGCAACATAGCATTAGGTGATGGATGGGCTGATGGATTATTAATTTCAGTCCAAATTCTCAGTATCCCGAATGACTATTTGTTATTTTTTTATTTTTTTTATTGACAATTAAAAGACTCTTTTACGTATATTCAGCCCCATTTTCTTCCCAAGCGGTTAGAGTGTAAAATACCCCCCTAGGTATGATATTCCACCAAAAATTCGCGAGTCTCTGTATTCATCCACATTTCACTCATAACGGCAATATCTGTTTTCTCCGTCCTTGTTATATCCTATAGTTCGTCCATTTTCCTACGTAAGCTCCTACTGTTGGTATAATACACTTGTAAATTATTATTAGCACATAGGTTATTACATTGGGAAACATCTTTTTTCGTCTGTATTTGAGGTGCTCGAGTGGATGTATCTACGCTAATGCCTGTATTTTCTCTCTTGTTTTTGTATATTAAGTTGCATCTATCTAATTCTGATGTTAAAAATATCTCAGGGGAATAGCTACATCTTGCTAAGCAGAGAGAGAGAGAGAGAGAGAGAGAGATTAATGCAACAGGTTCAGTGATTCTCTTTAATGTATCCCATAATACTAAGGTAATAAGACATGATACCTGTAAGTTTAATTGACGTATTCAAAGTTAAAGCTAATTAGGAATTGTTCAGTAAGTCCCTAATCAAGAAAGACCCCTTCAACTACCTGCGGAAGTCAGTGGCGCGTTGATTAGCACATATAACTAGTTACTGGTGGGATTTAAGTTCGATTATCTGACTAGCAGGTGTGTGTGAGAGAGAGAGAGAGAGAGAGAGAGAGAGAGAGAGAGAAGTATGAGTTGTTTAATACTAATACGTGGACTACCCTGTGCATGCATCACCTGAGCTGCCATATGCTGCACGCCATATAATCGACAGCGCTAATAATTGGCACACACCTTCACTGCCTTGACCTAAATCGATGTGTATTGATCTAGCTCATGACAGCAGCATTAAAGCCTTCATTTTGGTGACGTGCTGTTGGCTCCACACCAGCGTGACCCACCCTGTACTGCAAATGTTGTCTCACCAATCGGCAGATGATAGTCTAAACCTTTTTGTCCGTCTTCGTCTCTTTACTTGGTGGGTTGCGAATCTGGCTTATGTGTGGTTTTGGGTTTGCCTTTCAGGCTAAGACATCATTTGCCATGTTAGGTGGGTCACACGGTAGTAGAACAAGCTGTACTTTGGATTTATTCTTGCTCCGTTCAGACGGTTTTATTCAGTTGAATAATGGCCTGGAGTATTGAAAGATTAAATAAGGCTATATTTAAACCCTTCCAGCTTCGGTGTCCCTTTAGGCTGAAGGAAACCGTCTTGAGGCACCGTGAATATAACAACTATGTCATCAGGTTCAAGGCGTCAATATTTGTCTTAAGATACAGCCATAAGGAAAACCCGGCCGACAATCCTCTGCTGGCTTCGTGTCTTGCCTTCCAAACTTCTCATTCTCCGCCAAAAGACAGGGCCCTGTACTGACGTATGGTCATGAAGCTCCCAAACACCTTTCCCTAAGCGCTTTATTTTGCTTATTGCACCTTACTGTCCTCGCCTGTGTTATATAAATCCTTCCAATATCTTTTTGCTCTGCTTAAGTAACGTACAAAGGGATTCTAACCAGCCATATCCAAAAATAAATCGCTAGGGAGGAGATGCAAGGGAGCCCTCTTACCCTACTAGAATATGAACCAGGTATCCTTTCTTCTCATACCATTTTGTTGTGTGCTTCATATTGCTATTAAAAAAAAAAAAACAGGAACACCTTCCATGACCTCAGCTGCTAGAGAGGTGTTGGGAAGTTTTGTTCATGGGTGTACTACGCACATTAGGTTAAACCCCTTTCATCTGAAATATGGTTCCTCACCAGCTAATTCTTCCCCTGTTTCCCCCCTCCCCCCCTCCATCCTTCCCAACAATTTTGGGGGATGGGGGTGCGGAAAGCGGAAGCAAGCTCGTCTCACAAGCTAGAGGTCCCGGGTTTGATTCCCAGGCCCCTACCACGGGACCTTTGGGCAGGGTCATCCATTTCCCCAGTCAGTTCGTTACATATAACCAAAAATAGAGACCCATATGGAAAGAATGAAAAATTTTAATGAAAATAATACTAAAAACGCAACTTATTAAATTGATTAAATCCTGTTAAGAATGTTACGAGATAGAAAACAATAGAAAGAGAATTAAAAAGTTTTATAAAATGTAAGACAGAACGAATGAAGAAGTTTCACGAAGGTCCTAGAATGTTTTGTTAGTGAAGAGAATAAATGGAAAATCATGGAAGGCTACTGAAAAAACGGAAGTTTGTTGAACGTAGTGGGAATATCTAGAATATTTCATAAGGTTATATAACGGGTACTTCTGTGCAGATGAGGCAGCACTACAGGTGGAGGAAAACTACAAACGACGAACGCAGAGTGAGTTAGTTTACGGGCAGAAATCAGCGAGCGAAGACGTGCTTTCTCCTGTTTATCCTGTGTGTTTTTTTTTAGTGCAAGATGTCAAGTAGACGACCGAATTCTTTGTTTCACTTCCAAGGTTCTGTAGAGTTCAGAATACAAATTATCTTGAGTTTGTACCTTTTCAGCACTTTAATCAGTTACAGTGCCTAAGTTTAAAGTATTGCTTTTCGTTTAGTGGGTCATTAAGGCGCTCAGTCGGATTGAGCCTGTATAGGTTTACATCCAAGGGATGGTTAGGGTTTCTTGCTCACGTAATGCCACTCAGGGATGAGTGAAGCTAGTCACTTTCATCTTTAATTGTCAGGACTAATTTGCCTAGCCAAAGGCTCCTACGCTTCTCATGGGACAACACGGGATTAACTGATGAATGAATGAATGAATGAATGAATGAAATAAAGTGAATAAACTAAGTTATGTAAAAAGTTTTTGTTTTATTTTTTTTTAATCCCCCCTCCCAGTTTTAAAAATCCCGCTCATGGCCCTGCCATGTGTAAATGGACGGTTTTGTGTGGTATTCTAGCGGATGTTTGGTTGCTTCCCCTAAAACACACACACACACACACACACACACACACACACACACACACACACACACACACACACACACACACACACACACACACACACACACACAAATATTAAAACTCCCTCCAGCCTTAGTTGGGAATTAGGTTAGATAATTATACATTTTTACTCCAACTGCCTTACACTGCCATCCATCCCAAATGAATGTTAATCTGTAACAATAGATTAACACTAGGTTAGGGTTATAATCACGAAGAAGTGCTACGGAAAAGATTAATAGACTCTAGATAGCCTTTCTTTGCCACTGAGCTACGTGAAATCAGCAGCAAATGGGCGATAACCAGGGTCGAGTTAAAGTGGGAGTCGTATAGTAACTGTATCAGTGTGAATATTTGTTTTTTGGCTCTGTAAATAATGTGTTTATATGTATTGATACTCTCAGACTGCTTTTTTCATTCTCTCTCTCTCTCTCTCTCTCTCTCTCTCTCTCCTTTGCAGTTTATTTTCCGTAGCTCAGTGGCAGAATACGACTTTGGCCTCACATCTTTCGTATAGCACTTATTCACTATTAGCAATATATTCCAGCGTTCATCCCTTGCCATAGCTAAGTATTTATGACAAGAGAGATGGCATTTTTAAACCACGATAAAGTGAACAGACTATAGTCCACATGTCAACTTATCTGGTATTATCATTAGTTTATTACTAGTAATACCTGTGTCTGGTATTATCATAAATGCTTTTTGTATTTTTGCTTACATTCTGGTATTAAGATGATGGTGTAATGTACCATTAATAATCATGAGTCTGGTAGTAATGGCTAGTTCTGGTATTAATCTATTGGTGTGTCTGGAATTGTTATATATGTGTTTGGTATTAGTATCTAAACACTGGTCTTGGCATAGAGTATTATGGTATTAATATCCTCGAGCCTGTTAATAGTTGATTCTGGTATTAATCTATGGGTGTCTCTGGTATTATTATAGATGCTTTTGTTATTAATACTTACTCTGTGGTATTGGGATATACAGTATGTGGTATGGCATTAATATTCTCTGTCTGGTATTAATAGCTAGTTCCAGTATTTATCTGTGGGTGTGTCTGGTATTATTATAGATTTATTTGGTATTAATGCATTGAGGTGTTGGGATATAGTGTATAATTGTATGTACGTGTCTGGTATTAATATCTAATATATGTGTTAATCTGTGGATGTGGCTGGTATAATTTCACATGCATTTGGTGTACGTGATTCAGTTCTGGTATTAATTTCTGTGATCTTCTTTTCCTTCCAGGGCAACATATGGCAAACACTTCGCTCCTTCCACTTCCTGCTGGAGCTCATCAACACCATACCATTTATACTCACGGTAGGTAGTGTGTGTGTGTGTGTGTGTGTGTGTGTGTGTGTGTGTGTGTGTGTGTGTGTGTGTGTTACTCGAGAGAGAGAGAGAGAGAGAGAGAGAGAGAGAGAGAGAGAGAGAGAGAGAGAGAGGCAGGATGGGGAATGAACGAAGGAGGAAAAAGAAACCGAGTAACGTACACTATGAGAGAGAGAGAGAGAGAGAGAGAGAGAGAGAGAGAGAGAGAGGCAGGATGGGGAATGAACGAAGGAGGAAAAAGAAACCGAGTAACGTACACTATGAGAGAGAGAGAGAGAGAGAGAGAGAGAGAGAGAGAGAGAGAGAGTTTACTTCTTTGCTTATATGCTTTCTATGCTTGTGTGCATGTTTGGCTGTACAGAAAAAATATCTCATTTATTGTAGAGGCTTGAAGTTGAAGCTTTTGGCTCGCGCATACTTACACACATCCATCCATCCATCCAACCTTCTCTCCGTCCATACTTACAAACACACAAGCATATATATATATATATATATATATATATATATATATATATATATATATATATATATATATATATATATATATATATATATATATGAGAAGGAAAAAGTGGATGTCAGATGAAACATGGAATGCAATTCTGAAAAGGAAAGAGGCTAAGTTAAGAAGTGAAGAACAACATGTTGATGGCCAGGTAGCTGAAGTACTTAGAGCAAAGTACTGGAGTTTACATTCCGAAGTAAAAAGACTCGTTAGACGTGATATGAGGAGGCTATAGGACGAAAAGGCAACAGAGACAGAAATAAAGTAAAAATGACGGTCAGAGCACAAGAGCCGCGTATCAGGCCATAAAGGAGTTAACTGGGACTGAATAAAGAAGGAAGGAAATACCTGTACGAGATAGAAATGGTAATTTGATGACTAAGGATTTGAATATAAAAGGAAGGTGGAAAGACAATTTTGAATCTGTTATAAATAGACCAATCCCAGCTGAAGAGGACATTTTGCCAGCCGAGAGAGTTTTGCAGATAGAAACAGGGGAGATAACCTTTGAAGAGGTAGCCAAATCTATAAAGAAATTAAAGAATTTTAAGGCCCCAGGAGAGGATGGAATATTTCCTGAAATGCTTAAGATGGATATTGATGAGTTGATGAATGCGCTTTTGAAACTTTTTAATGTGGCTTGGGATAATGGTGGAATTCCAGAAGAGTGGAACAATGGAGTGATTATAAAAATACTAAAAAAAGGGAGATTTAAGTATGTGTGGCATTTGGACGGGGATAATTTGACACCAATAGTTGCAAAAGTCTTTTCCAAAATCTTGTTGAACAGAATAGAGCCAGTAATTGATAAAATTTTAAGAGGAGAACAAGCGGAATTTAGAAAGGGTCGATGTTGTAATGAGCAGATTTTTATTGTAAGGCATCTAATGCAACAAGCTAATGAGATGAAAATGCCACTTAGTATGTGTTTTGTGGATTTTGAAAAGGCGTTTGACAGGGTTTCACGTGGAGCTGTGTTGAAAATTATGAAATTCTATGGTATACCAGAAAAGTTTGTAAATATTATTAGAAGCCTGCTTGAAGGTGCTTTTTGTAAGGTATTGGTGGGTGGTTCTTTGAGTGATCCATTTGAAGTTAGGTCAGGAGTGATTCAAAGTTGGGTTCTTTCGCCATTGCTGTTTATTTTGGTTATGGATTATGTTATGAGAAAGGTTGTAAGGAGAACAGGTGCAGGAATTAACTGGAAAGAAAATAAGAAGCTGATGGAATTGGACTATGCTGATAATATTGTACTGATTTGTGGAAGTATTTACGAGATGCTGAGGGTGCTTGACTGTCTGGTGGAGGAAGGAGAAAAAGTGGAATTGGCAATACATTATGGAAAGACTGAAATTATTAATAGGAATGTGGAGAACCAAATCGATTGTGTAACTGGGAATAATGTGGTGAAGAATGTAGAACATTTTAAGTATCTGGGAACGATTGTATCATCTAATGGATCATTAAACAGTGAAATTGAGGAAAGGATTTGACTGGCTTGGCGAGCTGTTGGAATGTTTGGAATAATAATATGCTTTCGGTACATACTAAATTAAAAATTTGCAAGTCTATGGTTAGACCCTTAATTTATGGGCATGAGTCATGGTACAGTACAATTGCAACAGATCGGAAAGTATTAGGATTTCAAAATAAAATACTGAGAAGTATTCATGGGGTCAAATGGCAAGACAGAGTTACAAATGAAAGAGTAAGGGATATTACGAGAGTGGAACCGGTTGATGAATATGAGAGACTCTCTTGCTGGAAATGGCTGGGGCACATATACAGCAAAAGTAGGCAGATTAATACAGGACGTGCCAGAGTGGACTGCTAGAAGAAGAAGAGGTAGAGGTAGGCCGAGGGAAACCTTGTTGAGGACAATGAAAAGAGAAGCAGGAGAGGAGTGTTGGTGGGGCCTGAAAGAGATGACAAGAAACAAATATTGGTGGAGGAAGTTCATCGAGGCCCTCTGAATCCCGTGGGGTGCCACAGGAAATGATTGATTGATTGATTGATTGTGTTATGATGAAGAGAGGTAGACTGAGATTGTTTGGGCACGTGGAGAGGGTGGGAGATTGCAGTTAGGTGGAGTGAAAAATGTGAACGTTCTGGGTTTGGTTGAGAGAGGCAGACGGAAAAAAACCTGGGACGAGGTCATAGAGTATGACCTCTCGGATAAGGGACTGAATAGGGAGGCTGCCAGAGATCAAGCAGCATGGACAGCTATCATTAGGTGCCCGAGGCCGACGCATGCAAACATGTTGGTGTTTTGAGCGAAACTATATATATATATATATATATATATATATATATATATATATATATATATATATATATAATGGTGTGTGTGTGTATTATGTACATGCCTCCAATCATATGAAAACACATACAGACATAAACCCGCAGTCTTAGTTTTTCTAGATATATTCACTTTATTATGTCTCAATACAGTTCACTGTATAAACCCACCGGGAACAGGAAGGGACACTCAGAAAGTGCAATACCCTCGCCCACCAGGTGGTAATGGAGCCAAACATTTTTATTTACCTTTTCAACGAACTGCTCTCAAAATCGATGTACTTAATTTTTGCAACGCTCTTAAACCTATCGCCATGAGTGGTTCGGATCATAACTATCGGAGCTGATCTTGCCCTTTGACTGTTCTAGAAAATGAATCCTTTTGTTCTTTCCCAACCCTCACCTCTTCCACCAAATCGAGTTGAGATCGGATACAAACTTTGTAATTTGACACTGCTAAGGCGGACTTTAGCCTTTCTCTGAAACCTTGATCTAAGATATCTATCTATCTATTGCCAGACGCCATAGTCCCGTAAGGGGTGGCCAATTGACTTTTGAGTTATTTGTTTTACGAGAAGGGGCACTAACCCTGCACCAACCCACTTGTTGACACGTAGGGAGCACGTATGGTTTGGTTATATGGTTACCACCCACCGTTGTAAATGGTTTCTTGGCTTACAGGAAACCATTTGGCTTGTCATTCAATGTAAAGCCACCTGTAAAGGAAAGGAATACTAGTCTAAACAAAAATCATTAGGTACAACCCATGGCAGACCGTCAACCTGTCCACTAAGTTTCGAAAAAACTGCATTATTATGTCACACACACACACACACACACACACACACACACACACACACACACACACACACACACACACACACACACACACACACACACACACACACACACACACACACACACACACACAAAGTTGAACAAAACTTAACAACCTCAGCTGCTTCGTGAGAGCGGGTGTAATAATCTTGTAATAAATCGTAGGTGTTTTCATGTTAATATTTAATGTAGAGTTCAATAAGCAGAAGCCTTCGGTGGCTGGGTCGGTGGCGTATGAGTGCGAGTATACTACTACTACTGACAGAATCGATCTCACCCAAGGCTAAGCTTACATACATACATGCGTACGTACATACATACATACATGTCTGGCCTAACCTCTCAGCCTAAGAACATACCTACCTACATACATAACACATACATACATACATGTACACATATATGTCTGGCTTAACCCTGTCGTCCCAAGGATGTCTGTTTCGTATTATTCTTGCCGACAGCAGGTAATTTCACCCTTGCTAGAGGAGACGTTAGGAAACAGCAGGGTTTGACAGGCCTTTGGGGCTAATTCATCATGTCCCTATACTCTTTTCACCCTAACTTGGCCTAAAACTGCCATCTCTCCTTCTTGAAAGCTGAGTTGTAGGAACAGATTAACACTTTAGTATAATGCTAGTCGCGAAAAAGTGCAGAGAAAAGGAAGGAGAGCCTTAGCGTTCTTTTTGCCAATGACCCACCTAAAAAAAGAACACAAAGACAAAAGTATGGAAGAGCTTCAGTTAAAAAAAAAAAAATTGATATGTGTCCTTCCCAAGCTGAATAAAGTCGTTCTGAGGCACCATAATAAATACATAATAGTCGTGAGGATGAAGGAGGTAGCTGCAGATAAATGTTGTGAAATTTAATGTGGAAATGTGGGTCGGCCCTCTGTTATATTTAGTTATTGATTTATGTATGCATTTATTTATTTTTTATTTATTTGCTGTTAAGTGTGTGTGTGTGTGTGTGTGTGTGTGTGTGTGTGTGTGTGTGTGTGTGTGTGTGTGTGTGTGTGTGTGTGTGAGAGAGAGAGAGAGAGAGAGAGAGAGAGAGAGAGAGAATAACAGTGATGTAAGATGACCTTCACCACACCCACGACATGACACGCCCTCTGTGTCTACACTGGATTATACGCACACACGTACGCACATCACTGACACACATACACATTCACGGTACCATGTAAACCTAATATACGGACACGCGTCTATACTTATACACAGCCACACACGCACACCTATACTTATAAACGCGTACATACACACATACTTGCATACATGCGTACATACACTGGACCATAATAAGCTTTGAAAAGTACTTAGCACATACAAACATACATACATAAATACGCACTTACATACACTGGACCATTGTAAGTTTGTAAAAGTACATACATACATACATACATGCATGCATAGTACATACATACCTAGCTTACAGACAGCCACCCATGCACGCACCAGTACAATCACACATACGCATATCACTTGCATACACATACGCAGGCTTGTCAGCTCAACATACATACATACATACTTACATATGTACTTACAAACTTTAATTCGGGGAGTAAAGTTTGCCCAATATTTCACCTCGTGTGCTGGTCACTTTATCGTGCTGACTAATATTAATAAGCTGAGAGAAGCATGGCATGTTTCTCTGGCCATATTTAATTTTGTGTGATGTGATCCGCCAGGTAGGAAACTGACGGAAATGACATAAGTGTGAAGTAATTACGAGAAAAAGAGAAAAAATAGTAGGCACACTTTTGGCCCTGGACTTCCATTACTTGCATATACACAATCAGCATCAAAAGTTCTGTCACCTCTCCGTTGTCTTTTTCGATGGTCTGGAAAATCAGTGTTTATTTTTTTCTAATGCAGGAAACAAGGAACCAAAGGCTAGGAGCCCGCAAACTGTTCCTTCCAAGAAAAAAAAAAACATAACAATACAAGAGAACCAAATTCAAGATCCGTTCGTCTTGAGATGCCTGGACACACTACGTTTGAAATACTCAGTGCGACGAAGAGAAAGAGGTTGAAGGGAGACAGTAAGAGGAGGAGAGTTAATGAGACGAAGAGCCTTTGACTCCACCCTGTTGAGAAGAGTTGTATGTGGGGAGCCTCTCCAAACATGGTAGTTGTACTCTACTCAGGGGCAAATAAAACCCGTGTATAAAGTCAACAACTGTGCCGGGGTAAAGAAGGTACGGAGTCAGCTTAGCACACCTAATCTCTTGGAAGCAGATTTTACATGAGATGTAATATGACCTCTTCAAGATAAGTCTCGAGTGAATGAAACCCCAGGCATGTTCAAGGATGATGCAGGATTGAGCTGGATATTATTAAACACAAGTGGGTACTCCTGTGGATGATTTTGTACGGTCCATATGTGTAAGAACTGAGTCTTTGATGCAGTAAAAACGACAAGGTTATTTTTACTCCAGTCAGAGATACGAGCCAAGTCAGACATTAGGTGTGCCATAGCCTCATCCCTTGTTTGTTGAAGTAACTGCTGAGATAGATGTTGCGGAAACCGAGTGGAATGGTGAAGGGTGGAATCATCAGCACAGGAGTGGATAGAGTTAGATGTACAGATTAGAAGGTCATTGATGAATGAAAGGAAGTGAGCTGGTGAGAGGACAGCACTGAGGAACACCACTGTTCATAGATCTAGGAGAAGAACGATGGCCGTCTACAACAGCAGCTATAGAACGACCAGAAAGGATGCAATAGATGAAGGCACAGATAGAAGGGGACAGTTTGAAAACTAAAGATTTATGCCAGACTCGATCAAAAGCCTTTGAGATGCCAAGTGCAATGGCAAAGCTTTCGCCAAAGTCCCGAAAGGACGATGACCAGGAGTCTGAAAGGTAGGTGAGAAGATCGCCAGTGGAGCGTCCCTGACGGAACCCATACTGACGATCAGAAAGAAGGTTGTGATAGGAAAGATGCTTTAAAATTTTTCTGTCAAGAATAGAGTCGAAAACTTTTGAGACAAAGGATGTTAAAGCAATTGGACGATAGTTTGAGGGCAGAGAATGGTCACCCTTCTTTGGGACTGGCTGAATGAGAGCAAACTTCCAGCAAGAAGGAAAGGTACAAGTTGATAGACAAAGGTGAAAAAGTTTACCTAAGCAGGGTGAAAGCACAGAAGCGTAGTTCTTGAGGACAACAGGAGGGACTCCCTCAGGCCCATGTGCCTTGTTAGTATTGAGGCCAGTGATGGCAGAAAATACATCAACTGAAGAAATTTTAATGTCAGCCATGAGGAAGTCAGACGGGGAAAGTGGGGGAAGTGATGGAGGAGCAGCACAGGAATTGTCTAAGGTGGAATTGGAGGAGAAAGTATCAGTAGAAGAAATAGCTACAGAGCCATCAGATAGAAAAGAGGAGGGAAGGTATGATGAAGTGAAGTTGTTAGAAAGGTTTTTGACAAGGTGCCAGAAGGAGCAGGAAGAATTCGAGTTGGAGAGTTGAGAGCATTTAGTAAGAATGAAATTATTTTTAGCAGGATAAAGAACAGACTTAGCACGATTCCGAGCAGAAATGTAAAGATGATGTGATTCAGGGGTCGGTTGACTCTGGTACAGTACCTTGTATAGGCCCTCTCCTTGTTCTGGATAGCATTAGAACAAGCGTGATTATATTAAGGCTTTCTTGCATTAGTCAATGGATATGAGAAGGGAATGTATGCTTCCATTCCCTGAAAGAATAACCTCCGTGATGTGCAAGGCACACTCAGATGGCTCCCTACCATGGAAACAATAATCATTCCAGGGAAAATCAAAGAAGTATAGCCTGAGGGCCTCCCAATCCGCAGCTCCAAAGTGCCACAATCGATATTTCTTTGGAGGGTCCACAGGCCGTACCGGAGCAATAGGACAGGTTAAGGTAATAGGGTTGTGAACGGAGGAGACCAACGGAGAGGAAAAATTAACAGTGTCAGCAGAAGGATTAGTTGTAAGGAAGAGGTCAAGTATGTTAGAGCTCTCTTCAAGGCGGTCAGGGATATGGGGACGGTGCAGCACAAGCTGCTTTAGGTCATTAAGGATAGAGAAGATGTAGGCTTGTTCACCAGGTCGATCAGTGAACGGAGAGGAGAGCCAAACGTGGTGGTGAACATTGAAATCTCCTAGAATGGAGATTTCAGATAAAGGAGAAATGGATAGACTGTGTTCCTCTGTAGAAGTAAGAGAGTCGAAGAATTATTCATAGTCAATAGAATTTGGGGATACGTAAAGAACGCAGATAAATTTAGTCACAGGATGACAGGAAAGCCGAAGCCAGAGAGTAGAGAATTCAGAAGAATCAAGTTCAGAAACACGAGAGCAAGGTAAGTAGTTGTGTACATGTACACAACAGCCACCTTTGGCTTTGAAATGAGTACTGTATAGAGAAAGTAGGAGGATACAGAAAAGGGTTTGCTATCAGTTGCCCCAGACAGCTGAATCTCAGTTAAGAAGAGAAGGTGAGGTTTAGAGGAGGAGAGGTGGTGCTTAACGGAGAGAAGCTTAGAGGAAAGGCCGCGAATGTTGCAGAAATGAAGAAGTGAGTCAGACAGTGGTTCCAGGCAACTCGTTGAGTCCTCACCGGGTGAGGTGCAGACGATGGGGGGCATTAATGGCACGGGGGGGGGGGCAATAAATGCTGCGGATTCAACTGACTGATCTGCAAAGCCAGTCGACAGCAAAGCAGGAGAGACGACAGATCTTTTGATGCACGCACGCACGCGCGCACACACACACACACACACACACACACACACACACACACACACACACACACACACACACACACACACACACACACACACACACACACACACACACACACACACACACACACACACACACACACACACACACACACACACACACACACACACACACACACACACACACACACACACACACACACACACACACACACACACACACACACACACACACACACACACACACACACACACACACACACACACACACACACACACACACACACACACACACACACACACACACACACATGTGTGCGTGCGAGGACATTTCCCATACAAACTAACATAAATTAACACATATCCGTACATATACGTACACATACATCCAAATGTGTGCACAGATACATACATACGTAGATTTATATGTATACGCATATGATTTCTCACCATGTATAATGTACAATGTTTACTGAGGCGCATCCACACATATATACTTATATACAGTACATGTATATGTATACGTTCATAACTACTCATACAAACTCATACAATAATTCTCTCTCTCTCTCTCTCAGGTAAGTACAGTGCAGCAGGTATATTTCATACAAGAGTCTGTTAAGTCTTCTTGTTAAATCTTTTTTCCCTCTAATCCCTTCAACTCGGTGAAGTATTGTTACAACTTTGCCCGCGAAGCAGTATCGGGAGTTATATTTTGATGGGTGAGTGCGTGTGTGTGCGTGTGTGTGTGTGTGTGTGTGTGTGTGTGTGTGTGAGAGAGAGAGAGAGAGAGAGAGAGAGAGAGAGAGAGAGAGAGAGAGAGAGACCAAAAAATAAATAAGTATTTCACCGATTTTAACCAAACATGATGGGTGGGTTGAGGAATAGCCATAAGGAAACATTTTTTTTTTTTATTAACTATGTCAAAGATCTTGGTCTCAAGGCTAGATGAAAATTTATCCGAACAAAACCTACTGAAAGAATTTGTATTTAATTTAGGCCAAACTAGCTGAAAGGTTGAGGGTAAAGTAAGAATCAAGTAATTAAGTTTTGAGAACAATCAGTCATGGGTCAAGGTCACAGAGCAGAATTAAATTTCGACCTGTGTGTGTGTGTGTGTGTGTGTGTGTGTGTGTGTGTGTGTGTGTGTGTGTGTAAACAAAACTCAGTTTCTTTCTGATTAAAATGAAGTTGGTGGAGGGGTTATGGGAAGCCAAAAAGAAGATTTATTTATTTATTTATTTATTTATTTTTAAGGACTATCTGTCAAAGAGCAAAATTAGCTTATGCATTTCCATCTGGTTTAAATCAAACTTTGTAGAAGGGTGGAAATAAGGCAAGAATGAAAGGATTCGATAATGAGAACAATAAGTCAAAGATGAAAGTCACTGAGCAATTTCTGATTAAAAAATCTTTGGTTCGTTTCGAACCATAGATGGTGGGAATGATAAGGAATAGACAAGTAATCTGATTCTGAAAGTAGTCTGTCGAATGCCGAGATCACAGAGCAAAGTCAAATACTCGACCATTGGACCAGTTGGTGGGTGTAGGTGTTGAGAAATCCTTTTTGTTTTTGAGTTGTCTTTCATGTTTTTGGGTGATCCATCGTGTCTTTTAGTGGCCTTTCTTGTTTTTGAATGATCGCTCTTGTTTCTTGGTAATCCTTTTTTTTTTTTTAGTGATCTTTCTTGTTCTTGAGTGATTCTTCTTGTTTTTTTAATAATCTTGCTTGTTTTTTAAGTAATCCATCCTGTTTTTTAGTAATCCTTCTTGTTTTGGGATGATCCTTCGTGTTTTTAAGAATTACTTTTTTGAGTGATCGTTCTTGCTCTTGAGGGATCGTTTTTGTTCTTGAGTGATCTGGTTTATGAGGGATCTTTGTTGGGTTGAGGAATCATTTTTATTTTTGAGGTAATCTTGTTTTTGAGTAATACTTTTTGATTCTGAGTGATGGTTTTTAGTGATATTTTTTGTGTTTGAGTGATATTGTTTTAGAGCGATCCATTTTGTTTTTTGAGGATCCTTCTTGTTTTGTGAGTGATCCTTCATGTTTTTGAGTGATCTTTCTTGTTTTATAGAGATCCCTCTTGTTTTGAGCGATCTTTCTTCTTTCTGGGTGATCATTTTTGTTTTTGAGTGATCCCTCTTGTGTTTAGTAATCCTTCTTGTTCTTGAGTGATCCTTGTTGTTTTTGAGTGATCCTTCTTGTTTTTGAGTGATCCTTCTTGTTTTTAGTAATCCTTCTTGTTTTTAAGTGATCCTTGTTGTTTTTGAGTGATCCTTGTTGTTTTTGAGTGATCCTTCTTGTTTTTGAGTGATCCTTCTTGTTTTCGATGGATCCTTCTTGTTTTTGAGTGATCCTTGTTTTTTTTTCAGTGATCCTTCATGTTTTTGAGTGATCTTTCGTGTTTTTGAGTGATCCTTCTTGTTTTCGATGGATCCTTCTTGTTTTTGAGTGATCCTTCTTGTTTTCGATGGATCCTTCTTGTTTTTGAGTGATCCTTCTTGTTTTTCAGCGATCGTTCATGTTTTAACTGCATTGTCACAATATGTTTTTATTCAATCTGGGAGTGACCTTTAGTAATGAAAGAGTAAAATAAATTCTACATATATAACCCTGTCAGTTTGAAAAGTCTCTCTCTTAACTGGAGGAAAACCGTCTTAGGCTGGAAAGAGTACGATAAAGACTATGCTGTCAGTCAGTCTCTCTCTCTCTCTCTCTCAAAGAACCACCAACCAACGCACTCTTAGGCTGATTAGGTGCCCGTGTGTGTGTGAGCTTGCGTGTATGTGTGTGTGTGTGTGTGTGTGTGTGTGTGTGTGTGTTCGAGAGAGAGAGAGAGAGAGAGAGAGAGAGAGAGAGAGAGAGAGAGAGAGAGAGAGAGAGAGAGAATTCCAATTTCCATTAGAGGTTCCGTGTGTCCCTTTACATATGTGTGTGCGTGTGTGTGTGTGTGTGTGTGTGTGTGTGTGTGTGTGTGTGTGTGTGTGTGTGTCAGTCTGTCTGTCTGTCTGTGTGTGCATATGTGTGTGTGTGTGTGTGTGTGTGTGTGTGTGTGTGTGTGTTCGAGAGAGAGAGAGATTCCAATTTCCATTAGAGGTTCCGTGTGTCCCTTTACATGTGTGTGCGTGTGTGTGTGTGTGTGTGTGTGTGTGTGTGTGTGTGTGTGTGTGTGTATGTGTGTTTATGCGAGGAAGAAGGAACCAAAGGCCATGAGCCCGCAATAACAGTTCCCTCCAAGAGAAAAACAAAATACAAGTGTCACGAGTTGGCTCGATCCTATATTTAAATAACCTCGTGACATTGAACTTTGGTGGGAAACCGCGAATTCTTGTGGAATCCCAGTATGTATCACTCAGTCAACCGCCACGTATTCACCCGATCGGGAGTGTTTTCAGAAAAATTTTTCAGTTTCATAAGTGATCGTCTTTGTGCGCGACATTAGCACCTCTGCTGAGTGATTTATTGTGGGTGTGTATTGCTCACACTAAATTCGTTAGCCGTTAGCAAGTGCGGCCCGCTCTCGCCTCTCTCTCACAATTTGAATTCAGTAAGTCTTGGATCGTCGTGAGATAAGGACCGCCTGTGCTCCAGTGTGAAGCAGTGCCGTCGTTGTACAGCGAACTCCTGAGATCTTCACCCAGCGGTGAATTGGCGAGGAGGGTCTGTTGAATAGCAGCGTCTGGTGTTCATCGCGCAGACGCCCAGACTACTCGTTTGGCCCCCTCCACTGACCAGTAGTTTGTTCTTTTCGTTTTTCCTAGGCTTAAGAGTTTAGCTTTTGAGTGTGCGAGTGAGTGTATTCTCTTTGTTATTTTGAATTCATTTTGAAACATGTAATGTAAATTTATCTCATTGTAAATAATAAATTACAGTTCTTTTTCTTGAGCTTAATGTAATGTAAACTCGTGTTTTATTTCTCCACATTAAGCTTATTCTAGTTGCAGCTCCTAGTTTGCATAAATGCTTTGCATTATTCATAACTGGTACTTAGGCCAGTCCTTTTGTATTAAACTTAAAATCCGTTGTGCAACCAGGAGTTAATGCACCGGCAAGAACCTAATTATTACTAATAGTATTAGTTATTGATTGTCAGGGATGGAGTCACTTTCTCCAGAGGCCAGCAGTACTAGCAAACAGCACATGTGAGTAATTAGTCTCTGCTGAGTACTGTTGAGAAAGTTTATAAATTCTCGTCCTTAGAGAATCGGCGAAGTAAGCCGGAATAAAGTAAACATTGCTTGATTTTCACAAGTCAATTCTTGTCCTGTTCTCAAGTATTATTGAATATTATTCTTTAATATTGCATATTCTCAAAAACCCCGTGACAACAAGAGAGAGCCAAATTCAAGATCCGATCATTTCGTGATGCCTGGACACACTGCGTTTGAAAGACTGCAGATCATAGGAAGCAGGAAATACAGACAAAGGAAGACAGTTCCAGAGTTGAACTGTTGGATGAATGAAGGACTGGGAGTAACGGTTAACTCTTGCATTAGAGTGATGGAGAGAAAAGGGATGAGAGTTTGCTGCTAGACGGGTGCTACGCGTCCGTCATAGAGGTGGAGGAATGCATGCAGACAGTTCAGAGGATCAGTGACCATTGAAGCAGCGATAGAAAAGAGATAAAGATGCAACAGTGTGGCGAAGAGACAAAGGTTGAAGGAAGTCACTAAGAGGAGGAGAGTTAATGAGACGAAAAGCCTTGGACTCCCCCTATTGAGAAGAGCTGTATGTGGGGAGCCTCCCCACACATGAGAGTTGTATTCCACACAGGGGCGGATACAGCCCGTGTATAGAGTCAACAACTGTGCAGGGGTAAAGAAAGAATGGAGTCGGCTTAGCACACCTAATCTCTTGGAAGCAGATTATACAAGAGATGTAATATGATCTTTCCAAGATAAGTCCTGAGTAAATCAAACCCTAAGCATGTTCAAGGATGATGCAGGATTAAGCTGAATATTATTAAACATTAGTAGGTATACCTGTGGAAGATTGTGGGGTTGACAGGTGAAAGAACTGAATCTTGGATGCATTAAAAACAACCAGATTATTTTTACCTCAGTCAGAAATACGAGCCAAGTCAGACATTAGGTGTGCCATAGCCTCATCCCTTGTTTGTTGATGTAACTGCTGAGGTGGGCGTTGCTGGAACCGAATGGAAAGGTGAAGGGTGGAGTCATCAGCGTATGAGTGGATAGGGTTAGATGTACAGATTAGAAGGTCATTGATGAATAAAAGGAAGAGAGTTGGTGATAGGACAGAGCCCTGAGGAACACCACTGTTGATGGATCTAGGAGAAGAACGATGGCAGTCTACAGTAGCGGCTATAGAACGACCAGAAAGGAAGCTAGCGATGAAGGCACAGATAGAAGGATAGAAACCGTAAGAGGGCAGTTTGGAAATTAAAGATTTATGCCAGACTCGATCGAAAGCCTTTGAGATGTCAAGAGTAATGGCAAAGCTTTCTCCAAAGTCCCGAAAGGAGGATAACCAGGAGTCTGAAAGGTAGGTAAGACGATCGCCAGTGGAGCGTCCCTGATGGAACCCGTACTGACGATCAGAAAGAATGTTGAGATAGGAAAGATTCCTTAAAATTTCTCTATTGAGAATTGACTCGAAAACTTTTGAAATACAGGATGTTAAAAGCAATTGGACGATAGTTAGAGGGTTGGGAATGGTCACCCTTCTTTGGGACTGGCTGAATGAGAGCAAACTTCCAGCAAGAAGGAATGGTACAAGTTGATAGACAAAGGCGAAAGAGTTTACCTAGGCAGGGTGTAAGCACAGAAGCACAGTTCTTGAGAACAACAGGAGGGACTCCATCAGGCCCATATACCTTGTTAGTACTGAGGCCAGTGATGGCAGAAAATACATCAGCTGAAGAAATTATAATGTCAGCTATGAGAAAGTCAGAGAGGGGAAGTGATGGAGGAACAGCACCGAAATCGTCTAAGGTGGAATTGGAGGAGAAAGTTTGATCTGCTTTATCAGTAGAAGCAGTAGCTACATTACTATCAGAGTAGAAAAGAGGATGGAAGGATGATGAGGTAAAGTTGTTAGAAAGGTTTTTGGCAAGGTGCCAGAAGGAGCGGGAAGAATTCGTGTTGGAGAGTTGAGAGCACTTAGTATGGATGAAATTATTTTCAGCAGAGCGAAGAACTGACTTAGGACGATTCCAGACAGAAACGTAAGGATGATGTGATTCAGGGATGGGTTGGCTCCGGTACCTTTTGTAGGCCCTCTCCTTGTTGCAGACAGCATTAGACAATAATGATTCCAGGGAAAATCAAAGAAGTACTGCCTAAGGGCCTTCCAATCCGCAGCTCCAACGTGTCACAGACGATGTTTCTATGGAGGGCCCACAGGCTGTATTGGAGTGATATGACAGGTTAAGGTGATAAGGTTGTGTTTGGAGGAGCCCAACGGAGAGAGAAGATTAACATTGTAAGCAGATGGATTAGTTGTAAGGAAGAGATCAAGTATGTTGGAGCTCTCTCCAAGGCGGTCAGGAAAACGGGTAGGGTGCTGTACAAGCTGCTCTAGGTCATTAAGGATAGAAAAGATGTAGGCTTGTTCACTAGGTGGATCAGTGAACGGAGAGGAGAGCCAAAGGTGGTGGTGAACATTGAAATCTCCTAGAATGGAGATTTCAGAGAAAGGAGAAATGGATAGAATGTGTTCCATCATAGAAGTAAGATGGTCGACGAATTTTTGATAGTCAATAGAATTAGGGGATAAGTAAACAGCACAGATATATTTAGTCAGAGAATGACAGGAATGGCGAAGCCAGAGTGTAGAGAATTCAGAAGAATCAAGTTCTGGAACACGAGAGCAAGATAAATCGTTGCGTATATATACACAACATCCACCTTTGGCTTTGAAATGAGCATAAAGTAGTAGGATGCAGAAAAGGGTTTGCTGTGAGTTGCCTCAGACAGCTTAGTCTCAGTTAGAAAGAGGTGAGGTTTAGAGGAGGAGAGGTGGTGCTCAACAGAGCGAAAGTTAGAGGAAAGGCCGCGAATGTTGCAGAAATGAAGAAGAAGCGAGTCAGACAGTGGTTCCAGGCAGCTCAAGTCGTCACCGGGAGAGGTGCAGTAGGTGGGGGCATTTATGGTCCTCCCCCCCGGGACTCCGATTTTTTTTTGAATTTTGGAAAAGGAAGTGTAGTGTGTACTGTGCATGTAATTTGGTGTTGATAGTTAGAGAAATTTGTACTGGAGAGCATGCTGGCCTACTCTCTGTGTTACTGAGACACTGAAAAAGTTCAGCAAAGGGGGATGGTCAGGAACTAGTCCCGAGGGCTGATGAAACTGGGGCTCCAGCTCTCCCTGTCATCAGCTTTCCATCCTCCTAGGGAGTACTGCCCTGCTTGACTGTGTGTGCACATGTGTGTGTGTGTGTGTGTGTGTGTGTGTGTGTGTGTGTGTGTGTGTGTGTGTGTGTGTGTGTGTGTGTGTCCGTGTGCATGTGTGTGTGTGCATTGTGTGTGTGTGCATTGTGTGTGTGTGTGTGTGTGTGTGTGTGTGTGTGTGTGTGTGTGTGTGTGTGTGTGTGTCTGTCTGTCTGTCTGTCTGCGTCTGCTGATTACGGGCAAGCGCGGTGGGGGAAGCGATGTTTACTGGGCTGTGCGTTCTCTGAGCAATGAGCGGCACGACACGAGACGGTCCGACCGCAATGGCTTTCAGATTGGAGTAATTATTCTGTGTAAGATAGAGAAGATATTCTTTTAGCAGGGAGTAGATACATTCAGTTAAGTCTGTTTTTAGCAATATATTTACTCCCGAGACCAAAGAATCCCCTTGGAATCCCAGTTTTCTAAGGGAAAGTGTCGTTGGCTTCAGTGACGTGCTCCACTACGAAATCGAATGAAGAAAGATTTCCTGTTGCAGCACTATGTTTTCTTGCGTGAAGCCTGGTAATTAACTATTGGATATTACGCTCATAATTTAACCTGAACGTTTTTTCTGTGTTTAGGGGGTGAAATCAGCAAGGGTAATCAGCCCATTTCTGGGTTTTATCATTCGATCAATATCCAAGCGTTTACCGGCTCAGTTCGTTGACACGGCTAGTCAGGAGCAGAGAAAGGAACATTGCTAATGTGATAAATGCTACGGCTCCTCACTATATGCACATTTAGAGAGAAAACATGAGAGAGAGAAACCATGAGAATGTAAATGTCTTCTGTTATTGTTGAACTACCTCACCAGAAATGTTGAAACTTTACGCCAAGATGAAATTTTGATGACAGGCGTATGCACAAACCCTCGCTCGCTCGGCAGGCACTCTTAAAGCGCACTATACTTGTTTATGTTTGCGAATGCATGTGTGTGCGTGTGTATGGATGTGTGTGTGTGCGTGTGTATGGATGTGTGTGTGTGTGTGTGTGTGTGTGTGTGTGTGTGTGTGTGTGTGTGTGTGTGTGTGTGTGTGTGTGTGTGTGTGTGTGTTTGTGTGAATGTGTATGTGTTTATCAATCAGTTTGTCTGTCTGACTATGTATGTATGTATGCATGCATGTATAAATGTATACATGTATGTATGTATGTATGTATGTACAGTTTATTTGCGTTAAGTATTTGTGCTTAAGTGGGTGGGTGTGGTGGGGCCTGCTATTTGGGTAACATGTTCCAGTAGCGAGATTTTTATTACATTTTCTATTCCTTAAGTGCTTTTGAGAGAGAGAGAGAGAGAGAGTCAATGAAGTGAAAATAAATAGATAAGTAGGCAGACAAACAGACAGCAATACAGACAGACAGGCAGTCAGACAGATGGATAGATGGACAGCTAGACACACAGATAGACACCCTACATAGATACAGACAATACAGGTGGATGAATAGGTGAATCGATGGACAGATAGCGAAATTCAAAGATGGAAATAGATACATAGTCGAACAGGAAATACGAAAAATATAGAACGGTGAGAGAGAGAGAGAGAGAGAGAGAGAGAGAGAGAGAGAGAGAGAGAGAGAGAGAGAGAGAGAGAGAGAGAGAGTCGAACAGGAAATACGAAAAATATAAAACGGTGAGAAAGGAGAGAGAGAGAGAGAGAGAGAGAGAGAGAGAGAGAGAGAGAGAGATTGCTAATGAGGTTCAAATTACCCTTTGTTAATGAGTCTCTTTACCTGTCAGATTGTACCTGACGGAGAGAGAGAGAGAGAGAGAGATTTCTAAGGTGTTTTTTTGATGCAAATGCGTAGATAGAAAAGCTGGTAGGTTTGGAAATGTAGAAGGTTGGATTAGATACACATGGAGATAAGTAGTCAGGTAGATAGATAGATATTTAGACAGATAAGATAGAGTACTTAGATAGATAGGCAGATGAGAGAACTAATGTACTGTAGACAAAGAGAATGTCTGAATTGAGTAAATGAGTAGACAGATAGACAGACAGACAGATAGATTGATAAGTAGCCCTACAGACAGACAATTGTAACTATATATATATATATATATATATATATATATATATATATATATATATATATATATATATATATATATATATATATATATATATATATCCAATCCAATGTTGCCCTATGAGGAGCGCAGGGGCCAGGGGCTAGGCAAGTTGGTACTGACATTAAATATGAATGAGACAAGCCTCACTTATCCCTAAATGGCATTACGTGAGCAATAAACCCCAGTCACCCCTTGGATATAAACCTTCACCGGCTGAATCCGATTGGAACGCCACAATTACCCACTAACCACAAGGCGCCAAAATTTGGTTAGAATGGTTACCAGCCAGAGTAGTAAATGGTTTTCTGGTGTACAGGAAACCATTTGGCTTGTCATTCAGTGTAGAGTCAGCCACAGGCAGAAGGAAGGAGAAAGACTGAAGGAAAGAGGGACAGAAGAGAGAGTGTAAAGTCACCCGTGGGCAGAAGGACGAGGAAAGAATGAAGGAAAGAAAGACAGAGGAGGATGGAAGGAAAGAAGTATGGGGGAGAGGAAAGGGCAGACACCCGAGAGCAGCACTACATCGAGTGAGTGGATGGTGAGCGCCCCACCTACAACATATATATATATATATATATATATATATATATATATATATATATATATATATATATATATATATATAAATAATGTGTGTGTGTGTGTGTGTGTGTGTGTGTGTGTGTGTGTGTGTGTGTGTGTGTGCGCGTGCAAAATAACCACAGGAGAAATGAAAGGAACGACAGCGAGTACTTTCGTATATTACATCTTGAGAGAGAGTGATTCAGAAACGTAAAGGGTAGTGATATTTTATGCACACCCGCAGCAGGGAGTGGCACGCAGAACAAAGGATGACCTGAATTAAAACTGATCGATACACAGAACAATAGGTACCTGATTCTTTACCTTAGGGATGCACGTGACAATAGGGGTAAATACTGCAGCTTAACTCGTGCACACCTGCAGCAGGGAGTGGCACACAGACACAAGCGTTGACCTGAATTAAAACTGATCGATACACAGAACAATAGGTACCTGACTTTCTTCCTTAGGGATGCACCTGACAATAGGGGGTATATACTGCGGCTTAACTTAAGACCTACTGTAGAGGATTAATGCTAGGTGTGCCCCACACAGGTGTGACTGTACTACCAAGGGACGACAGGGAATAATTACTTGTTAGTCTAGGGGGTAATGCTGTAAAATTAATTCAATTAACAACTCATCACACTTAAAGTTACCATAGCTTATGTTTATATTCTTTTCATATGTGCCAGAAATTAGGCTGCGGGTGTGCATAAAAGAATTCTACCCTTAACGTTTCTGTATCACTCTGTGTGAAGATGTAATATACGAAAGTACTCACTGTCGCTCATTTTATTTCTCTTGTGGCTATTTTGCATACACGTCTTCACGGTGAAGTGAAGTTTCTGCATATATATATATATATATATATATATATATATATATATATATATATATATATATATATATATATATATATATATATATATATATATTCATGGAAAGAAAATATTGCCTGATATTTCACCTCTTTTACTTGTCACTTTTCTTTGCTGGATAATATTCCTATCCAGAGAGAGGCTTGGTATGTTTCTCTGCCCATAAGTACACAAGTTCTAATATTTAACCTCTTCTCTTCGTTACTTTCTTCTGCTGGTTAATATTTCAAAGCTGAGAGACGCTTGGTATGTTTGTCTGCCGACAGATGATTTTCTTTGATATGATGGGTCAGGGAGGAAAGTGACGGGCATTCCCTTAGTGTGAAGTAGACGCAGGGCAATACACTGTTCTTTTCACCTTAAATTGTCCCAGATTTTCGTCCTTTTGCAGCTTATTCCATGCAGCTCAGTGGCAGGAAAAGACAGTACCACTATTGTCTATCTCTTATATAGCACTACGCTGTGACTAGCACCATGCCAGAGTATTAATCTTTTGTTACATCTAGCCATTCAGGACAGAGCGATGGTAATTTTAGGCCAGGCTAGAGTAGTAATAGTAGTAGTAGTAGCTGCAACCCCAGGCTCATCTGAAATATGAACCTGGTGCACTGTAGGCTTAAGTTGCTCTCCTGCTGTTCACTGTCCTCCTTTCAGGAAATAGGGAAAAAGCTGAGAGACGTCTGCATAATCAGGCATTTGAGTCGCCTGGTTATATCTTTGCTACCACATAAAGGCGTCCCTCTCCAGCACCAATCATTTATACCCTTATTGCTCTAACAACCCAGAATTTCGTCATTTTCCAGCTTGTTTCACGTAGTACAGGGGCAGAAGACAGTACCGTTGATGTGCGTCCTTTCGTAGTACATTTTCGTGACTAGCATCATATTTTTGCATTACTCTCTTGTTACAACCCAGTACTCAAGCTGGAGGGACGGCTAGGCTAAGTGGCAGTAAAAGGAGTATATACCAAGTTTTGTCCCTCACTGTACAAGGGGGGAAGTACAGGGTGGCCCATAAACAGCACTCCACTAAAACTTTCCTATTGGTATGGTACGTGTTGTGGGGACGGCTCATCTGCTGATGTGTATGCGGCTGTGGCAGTGGGACGAGAGACAGGTGGCTTTACATTGAATGACAAGCCAAATGGTTTCCTGAAAGCCAAGAAACCATTTACAACGCTGGGTGGTAACCATATAACCAAACCATACGTGCTTCCTACGTGTCAGCAAGTGGGTTGGTGGAGGGTTAGTGCCCCTCCCCGTAAAACAAATAACTCAAAGTCAAATCCCCACCCCTTACGGGACTATGGCGTCTGGCAATAGATAGATAGATAGTTACTGCTACCTCTGCTACTATCACAACTGGTACTACTCCTGCTCCTGCTACTACTACTACTACTGCTACTACTACTACTACTACTACTACTACTACTACTTCTACTACTACTACTTCTACTACTACTGCTACTACTAATACTAATACTACTTCTACTACTAATACTAATACTACTTCTACTACTACTACTACCACTACCACTACCCTTACTTCTACTACTACTACTACCACTACCCTTACTTCTACTACTACTACAACCACTACCCTTACTTCTACTACTACTACTACTATTACTACTACTGATGCTGTTGTTGCTACTACTACTACTACTACTACTTATTTTATCTTTTTATTGCCTCGGGCCACCATGCACCACGTTTATTGACATTATTTAGAGAAACCTATAACATTAGATAATCCGTTAGACATTATAAATACAATAAATGCACGGATGCACTGGTTTCAAAACCGTGAATTTGTTAGAGAGATGCAGATTATATGAATTATAAATACATTAAGTGATTTGTGATATAAACAACCTACTTACATAACAGATATTACCGAATGTAAATAGTTATTGACCTTTATTTGTACAGACGTATTCCTTTTATTTGTAGATGTGTATAGTAATAATGTAAATTTTTTTTATATATCACATGATGCGAATTATACCTGGATGACTTGATTTGACTTAACTACTGCTGCTGTTTTTACTACTACTACTACTACTACTACTACTACTACTGCCACCACTGTTACTATTACTGGTACTACGCCTATTACTGCTGCTACTAGTACGTCTATTACTACAACTACTACTACCACTACTCCTACTAAAACTACTATTTCTACTACTACTACTACTACTACTACTACTTCTACTTCTACTATTATTACTACACTACTACTGCTACACTACTATTACTATTACTACTACTACTACTACTATATTACTGATACTACTACTACTACTACTACTACAATACCCATTTTTACCCATATTAGCCTAAAATTATTATCTCCGTTTTGAATGCCGAGTTGTAAGAGATTAACACTGGAATGCGATGCTAGTCACGAAGCAGTGCTATGGAACGGATGTAGAGCCACTTTAGTATCTATTTCTGCAACTAAGCTAAAGAAATAAGCTTCAAAAGGACGCAGATTTGGGCCAGGTTAAGGTGAAAAGGACATAGCTACCACCAGACGATTTTTAGCTGAAAGTGGGTCGTAGAAACCTGAGTGTTACTGTTTGTATATATACTTCTGTGTAACTCGATGGTGATGATGATGATGATGATGGTATTGATGATGGTAATAATGTTGATGATGGTAGTGATGATGGTAATGATGATGATGATGATGATGATGATGATGATGATGGTAGTGAAGATGGCAATGATAATAATGATAGTGATAATGATGATGGGCCGTCTCTACTCCACAGATCTGCTGGTCGCCACTAAGGAATCTGTTCGTGCCGGTGTTCCTAAACTGCTGGCTGGCTAAACACGCCCTGGAGAATATGTTTGTGAGTACCTACGCATATCTTCCTCTGACCCTGTCTGTCAGTACGTTTTATCCATCTATCTTTTTTTTCTTTTTTTTTAATGCGAGGAAGAAGGAACCAAAGGCCATGAGCCCGCAGTAACAGTTCCCTCCAAGAGAAAAACAAAATACAATAGAGAGCCAAAATCAAGATCCGATCATTTTGAGATGCCTGGACACACTACGTTTGAAAGACTGGAGATCATAGGGAGCAGGAAATACAGACAGAGGGAGACAGTTCCAGACCTGTTGCATAAATGAAAGACTGGGAGTAACGGTTAACTCTTGCATTAGAGAGTTGGACAGAAAAGGGATCAGAGTTTGCTGCCAGACGGGTGCTACGCGCCCGTCGTAGAGGTGGAGGAATGCAAGCAGACAGTTCAGAGGAGCAGTGACCATTAAAGTAGCGATAGAAAAGAGATAAAGATGCAACAGTGCGGCGAAGAGACAGAGGTTGAAGGGAGTCAGTAAGAGGAGGAGAGTTAATGAGACGAAAAGCCTTTGCCTCCACCCTATTGAGAAGAGCTGTATGTGGGGAGCCTCCCCACACATGAGAGTTGTACTCCACACAGGGGCGGATAAAACCCCTGTATAGAGTCAACAATTGTGCAGGGGTAAAAAAGAGCGGAGTCGGCTTAGCACACCCAATCTCTTGGAAGCAGATTTTACAAGATCTGAATCAACTTATACGGAATGTGTGTGTGTGTGTGTGTGTGTGTGTGTGTGTGTGTGTGTGTGTGTGTGTGTGTGTGTGTGTGTTTTATTAAGCTGTATTAATTATGGAGGTGCGATTGGTAGAGGGCCCTGGTCGTAGAGCACTTTTTTTTTTTTTGCCCGACTTTAATCATAGGCCTAACAGTTCATTCCCTGAAGCCCAGCAGTTCTTCTACGTACATGCACCTCCACATGTCACCATTTGGGCACAAACACCCACCGTCCGTATTGAATACATGCTATGGCTGTCTCATACAGAAGTGGTACATTGGCACTAACGGGGTACTTTTACGACTTGTCAGCGGGTGTTGCGGTATATCTGTAAAGTCTCTTTCTTCTAGCAAAATTCATATCCTTAAACTTTTTCCTGCCCCAGCAGAGAATCGAATCTGTTTCCATTGAAATAGCAGATCATCTCTCTACCGACTTGGCACACTAGTTGTCGTGGTTCAATTCCAAGAGATGACCAGAGGATATTCTATCATGTTGACGCTACCAGGAGCGTAAGTTGGTCTCCCACCCTTAAATGTTCTGGACTCTCGGTAGCCTAGCCTCGGGACACTACGCTCGAAAGCAGCAAAATGGGAATGATAATTATGTGACAGTTACTAAGGGCTTCAGAAAAACATTATCGTAGCAGTTGGCACCTGGCGTAAGCTTACCTTGGTAACGCTGTCAGGTTTTACCAGGTCATGATGATCAGCAGTAAGATTTCTTATCTATAGGTCTTACCTGTCGTATAAAATTGTTTCCATTTTTTTCCTCAACGTCATCCTGGCCGATAACCATAGTTTAATCTTTAAGTGAATAGTGTTTGTTTTATTGATTTCGGACCACATTTGTCCACCGCCTTCAGGTTTCCTTCCCTCCCCCCTCCCTCGTTTACCTCCTTCGCCTCCCTCCAGAGGAGGAAGGAGTGAGTTGTCAGGAGGGCAGGAGAAGGATACTTGCATGTCTGTTTACGTGCATATCTATCCTTTCATCTATTAGTCTATTTTCTATCGATCTATCTTCCTTTATCTCTTTGTCTTGTTTGGATATAACATGAATATGCCATTTTTTATTCAGGTGTATCTGTCTATGAAACTGTTTATATATTATTTTTTGTGCAAGAAAGAACATATCGAAGATTATAAGCCTGGAAATTTTTCCCAAGAAAACTAAACGAAAAAGAGCTACATTCAAGACCTGTTCACTTGGAGATGCCTGTACACAGTGTGCTTCAAACAGTGGAGGTCATTATCAGTGGGAAATGCAGAATGAAGAAGACGGCTTCCGAGTTGACTTACTGCGTATAGCAAAGACTGAGAGTATAGGTTAACTCTTTCTCGCATCTGAAAATTGGACAGAAAAGGCTTGAGTTGTCACACGGGCCCGTCATAGTGGGGGATGGATGTATACTGTGTAGAAGAGCAGTGACCATATATATATATATATATATATATATATATATATATATATATATATATATATTTTGTTATCAAGGGAATTTGCCAGTTAGGTAGTCTCGTACCTTCGAGACGTTTCTCGTACCGTAAGTTTTTTGTACGAGTCATCTGAGTTGCCAGTTTGTCTGTTGTTTGTGAGCGTAGTTATTTTGTAAGTTACACATTCGTTTATTTTTATTCTCTCTTTCTTTATAATATTTTATTTAAGTGATTCCTTGTTGAATTACGTATTTCAAGTTCCTATGGTAATTGATTTAGAATGTTGTGTAATGTAGGACAGTTATAGCTTGTTTTGGTTGTCTCTGAGTTGGCAACTGTTGTTCTCGTTGAATGTAGAAGTTTCGAGCGTAATGCAAGCATATATAAGATGGGGTAGAGATTATTACAGGTGAAAGAAGCATTGCAGAAGGAAGTCGTCTTTTTGTGTGTGTGTGATTTGCGTCTCAGCGTGATCTTCGAGGACACGAGTGGCTGTGGACGCTGGTGGCCTGGCGCTGGTGTGGGTGTCAAGGTGTGGGGGAGACAGGAGGCCAGGCTGAGGTGCTACAAGACGCGAGGTGCACTGCTCCGCCACCACAACGCCACCGGCAAGGTCAGCCATTTGGATCTTCGTCCTCCAGTTTGGACACACACCCTTGCTTCGAGTGGAGATTCTCACTCCAGCAGGACGGATAGGATCCAGCAGCTGAGGAATCCACTAGGAGGACCATGACGGCCAAAGTTGTGGGGCAGGTCAAGTGGTTCCACGTCCGGAAGGGCTACGGCTTCATCACACGCCGGGATGCGGGGGGGGGGATGTGTTCCTTCACCGCTCCTCCATCGTGGCCCCAAACCCTGCCCACCCTGTGCCGTCTGTTGCTGCTGGTGAGGAGGTAGAATTTGTTATACGGGAGGATGCTAAGGGCCCCACAGCTGCCTTTGTCACCGGCCCTGCAGGCCAGGCAGTTCGGGGCTCGCCCCATGCCCTCCCCCGTCGTCGTCGGCGGCGGCGGCGGCCACCATTTGATGTTCCTGCCTCCTTCCCTGCCTCCTCTGCCTCTACTATCATCACCATGTGTGTGGAGGTTGCTAAGGCCTTTTCGGGGGGAGATATGGCGGTTTTTGCTCGGCGCCTGCCCGTCATTTTCCAGGCCAACGGGCTCCCTGCCATATCCATCCCAGAGTCTTTTTCTTCCACACCCATGGCACAGAGGAGGCCTGGGAGGGGAGCTCCTTGTCCTCGTCCTCTTCGTCGTCACCGTCAGCCCTCCTCGACTCCCACCTCCTTGGTACCGCGGGTGCTGCAGCTGCAGCCTTCCACTCCACCGACGAGGATTCAGCTGTCGGGGCATGCTGTCTCCCGCCAGTCCGCCTCTTGGCCCGTACCTGAGGTTCCCATGGAGGTTGGGGATGCTGAATCCTCATCTCCACCTGAGGCTGATTCTGACGCACGTGTATCTGAGGAGGTGACTCTTGCTGTGCCTCCATCATCAACGGACCAGGGAGCGAAGAGTGCCAGGTCCTCTAGTTCGGTCCGGCAACTCTCTTGGGGAGACTTTTCCTCCCTCCCCCCTCTTGGCCTCGAGATACTGGAGAACCAGCTGCTCCACTATGAGGACACGGCACCAGTGGAGTCTGGCGAGCAAGAGTTTTCCAAGGGGGACTACCGGCAGGCGTTGCTCTCCTTCACCGAGTTGCGCCGGGGGTCCCTCAAGACTGTTACCGACCCCGAGGAGTGTCGTATACTTTCCTACACCCTCGGGGCCGTGCAGTCTCATCTTGCCGCAGGTTCCAACTCAGACTCAGACTCTGCTGCCTCCACAGTTTAGTCCCAGCCGTCACTTTTGCTGCCCATGCCTTCCTGCTCTACTGCTCCTGATTGTCGTCTGTGCTGTGGACTGTCTGGATATTGTGTGTTCCTATATGTACAAGTGTGTTTATGTATATATGTCCAGTGTATGACACTTTGGTTTATTCAGTGTATGACATTTTGGCTTAATGGCCAACGTTATGGCCGATAGCCATTAAATCGGAAAAAAAAAAAAAAAAAAAAATATTACAGGTTTAGTCGGGTTTCAGGTCAGTTTGGATGAAGTGCAGTCGGTTTGGTTCAGTTTGAGTGTAGTGCTATTAGAAAAGTTTGTGAAGAGTTGCTGGCAAGCATTAAGTGGAATTATTGTCAGTGAAGATTATTTTCGGTACATGTGAAAACAGTGGCAAACAGTGACGGGTTATTGTTTGATCATAACATGGAATGTAAGGGGTGCGAATGATGCGGTGAAAGAGAGAGAGAGAGAGATTGTCCAGGTGCTTGAGGGTGCGAAAGTGGATGTATGTGGATTAACTAAAACTAATTGGAGAGGAAAGAGTGTGAGAGAATGGGAATATGGATGGGGTATATGTGCAGGAGTAGGTGAGAATGAGAGAGCAAAAGAAGGAGTGTGTAATGTTGTGAGTAAAAGATGGAAGAAGAACATAAGAGAGTATGGATCAGTTGGGTCAAAGATTCTGTGGGTAAGATTGAAAGTTGGAATACAAATGTGGGCGATTGTGTGCGAATATGTGCCAATGCAAGATCGTGCAAGCAGAGTGAAAGAAGAGTTCTGGAAAATGTGGAAGTGTGCATGGAAAAGCTTGGAAGGAATGAGAGAGTGCTTTTGATCAGTGATATGAATGGAAAAGTAGGGAATGTGAAGGTGGATGGAATAGTTGGTGAGTGGGGTGTGCCTGCTGAGATAGATGAGAATGGCGCGGCGGTGCGTTAGTGGACACTTATGCCGGTAGGGGGTTGATGATAGCCAGTACGCTCCTCAGGCAAAAAGTGATCCACAGGTATACATGGCGGGTGATGAGAAGAGTGGGTGGTGAACTAAATGAAAGGAAGGCAATGATTGATTATGTGTGTGTGGATGAAAGGAAGCGAAGATGTGTAATGGATGCAAGAGCTTATAGAGGTTGGAGGAGTGGACTTTGTGACCACTACCTGGTGGTGGCCAGTATTAAGATCCAAGCAAGATGGGGAAATAGAAGAAGGGAAGGATGGGAAGAAGGAGTAGTTGCAAGGAGAGTGGAAAGGTTACAAGAGGATGAGAAAATGGCAGAATATAAGAGAGAAGTACCAGAACGATTGGGTAAATATGAATTGGAGCAGATGGGGGACGTGAAAGGTGTGTGCAGGATATTCACAGAAGAAATATGTGCAGCATATAATGTGGTGTGTGGGGTGAAGAGAAGACGAAGGGGGGTACAAGGAACAGCGTGGTGGAATGACGAGGTGAGACAGGCTGTGGCACAAAAGAAGAAAGCATACAATGAATGGATGAAAAGTAGGGGCGTGGAAGAAGTTTTGAGGCAGAAGAGAGAGTTATATGTAGAAAGGAAGAGAGAGGTGAAAAGATTAGTAAGAGAGAGTAAGAAGAGAGTGGATGAGGATTTTGGCAGGAATTTGAGTGTAAAGTGGAGGGATTGTAAGAGTATATTCTGGAAAGAGGTGAAGAGAGTAAGACAGGGTGGCAGTGAAGTTAGCAGGGGAGTGAAAGATAAAAATGGTAGATTACTAGTGGAGAAGGGAGAAAAAGTGAGCAGATGGAGAGAACACTTTATGGAATTATTGAACATAGAGGATGGAAGAAATGCGAGTATAAGTGACTGGGGAATGGCTGGGAGAAGGAGGGAGGTGAGAAGACAGGAAGAAATCAGTAGGACAGAAGTTGTGGAAGCAATGAAGAAAGTCAAATTGGGGAAAGCCCCAGGAATTGATGGAGTGTGTGATGAAATGCTGAAACACAGGGGAGAGATAGTTGTAGAATGGATGTGGAAGATGTGCAGATTGGCCTGGGAGGAAGGTAGAGTCCCTGAGGATTGGAAGTCAGGTATGATTATTCCCTTGTACAAAGGAAAGGGGGAAAAAGAAGTGTGCGGTAATCATAGGGGCATTTGTCTTCTTAGTGTAATAGGAAAAGTGTATGGTAGGATACTTATTGACAGAGTTAGGGAAATAACAGAGGGATTAGTTGGAGAAGAACAGGGAGGCTGTAGGAAGGGAAGAGGTTGTGTAGATCAGATATTCATTCTTAGATCTTCAGTAGAAAAGTTTCTAGAGAAGGGAAAGAGGTTGTATGCGGCTTTCATGGATTTGGAGAAAGGATATGGCAGGGTGGAGGACAAGGATTGTGGAAAGTATTAAGAATATCTGGAGTAGATGGGAAGTTGTTGAATGCTGTGATAAGTATGTATGATGGTGCTAAGGCTGCGATGCGTGTGGATGGCGAACTGCATGAATTTTTCTCTTTGAAGGTTGGGTTGAAACAGGGATGTGTTATGTCTCCATATCTGTTCAATCTATACATGGATGGGGTAATAATAATGGTACAAGGTAGGGCAGTGGATGTTGGAGTGGCTCTGGTGAGAGGGGGTAGTGTTTGGAAACTCCCTGTACTGTTGTTTGCAGATGATACTGTGTTGTTAAGTGAAGACAAAGGGGAGCTGCAAGGCTTGGTGGATGAGTTTGGAAGAGTGTGTAAGACGCGGGATCTAAAGGTGAATGCAGGGAAGAGTAAAGTGATGGTCTTTGAGAGAGATGAAGTCAGTGAATGTGCAGTAAGGTTGGATGGTGAGGAAATGGAAAATGTGAGTACGTTTAAGTACTTGGGTAGTGTGATGAGTAAGGATGGAAGTTTGGAGAGTGAAGTGCTTGAAAGGGTACAACCAGGAAGAAAGGTTGCTGGTTCCTTGAAAGCTGTGATAAGAAACAGGGAAGTGAGCATGGAAGTGAAAAAGTTACTACATGACAGTATTGTGATACCAACTCTAATGTATGGAAGTGAAGCTTGGACGTTGTTGGAAGGACAGAAGTCAAGAGTGAGCGCAGTGGAGATGAGTTATTTAAGAGGAGCCTGTGGAGTCACATGGAGGGACAGGCTGACAAATGAGGATATAAAGGAACGTTGTGGTGTGGATGTGGATGTTGTAGGAAGCATTAGGAGGAGCACACTGATATTGTTTGGCCATGTGGAGAGGATGGAGGGTGAGAGACTGACGAGGAGAGTGTATGTGAGTGAGGTGGAGGGGGGGAGAGGGAGGGAGAGGCCGAGGATGGGATGGAGGGATGGGGTGAAAAGGTATATGAGAGAGGGGGGGGTGAGTGGAGAGGAGGGCAGTGAAATGGCGGGGGACAGGGCGACATTGAGGCGATTTATTTGTGGCCACCCCACACGGGATTAAGGCGTCTGGCAATAGATAGATAGACAGATATCATTGGAACTTGAGAATATAGTGAAGTGTTGGCAAGCATTTGGTGTACTAAGTGTGAAGTGCTGTTAAGCATTAAGTGTAACTGCAATTAGTAAAATGTGTATAGCTCCAGTACTTCTGAGAATAGTGGAGAGAAGTTGGAAAGCATTAAGTAGAATTGTTTGGAAAATAAAGACAGTGAACTTTAAGGAGCCAGTGTTTATTTTCGCCTCAGCTGTACTTGTGTACACCTTATGGCTGACCATAGAAGAACAACTCACTGGGCAACGTCCTCCATGTACTGGACTACTGCTGTCGGAGCCTGTGGCAGTGTGGGACGAGGACGTAACACTGGTGTCAGGAGTGTGGAATATTCAGGGCTGCAGTGAGGCTAACCTTCGACATGGAAGCAGTAGGTGTGAAGACAAGGTCTCGAGCTGGGCAAGAGGAGGAATTTTCCATGGTGATAATCGTGAAGCTAATACAGGCGCAGTGTGAAAAACTAGAGGCACAGAGTGAGGAACAGAAAGAGCTCAGAAAAGAATTCAAGAATAATTACAAGCACAAAGTGCCCAACTACAGGCAGCATAGAAGGCAGGACAGAAAGAACTCCAAGAGCAATTGCAGGCACAGAATGAAGAACTGAAAGATCGATATGAACAGCTTCAGGAGACACTACAGGAGCAACAGAGGGAATTACAGCTGAGAATGCAAAGACAGCTAGATGCTTTCATGAGGGAAGTGAAGGAAGAACAGGAACTATTGAAGGAGGAGGTATACACTGAGCTACGGCAGCAGAAGTGTGAGGTAAGCAATGATGAGACTGAGTGCAGACAGCATGTAGACGACAAGTTGAAGTCAATTAGTGAGGAAATAGTGACAGAGTGCAAAAAGCATGTGGACAACCAGCTGAAGATTAGTGAGGGAATAGTGATGGAGTGCAGACAGCATGTAGATAACCAGTTGAAACATGTAGTCGACCATGTGAAAATAATTGGTGAGAAAATTGAGGCTGTAGAAAAATATTGCACTGCTGAGCCTCAGGTTAGTGTACAGGGAGCATATGAAAGGAATGGACAGTGTATGGAAAATCTTGATGGATCCCAAGCACCTAAAGGTAACATTACAGGGATGAATAATCAGAATGTAGGAGAATTAAGTCCTGGCCTTAATTATGATGTCCCAGTTTTTAGGCCTCAGACCAGTGAAATGCATGGCTATGATGGGAGTCCAGTTAAAAAGAAACCTCAGGAATTTGATGGTAGAGTATCTTGGGAAGCTTACAATGCACAGTTGAAGTTACCTATGGATCAGAATAGTTGGGATGATAAGAAGAAGGCTGCAGAAGACCCACCACTGAAGAAATGCAAGAGAACCTTGATGAAAAGTGTGCGAGAAGACAGAAGGACAGACGACATGCAGCATAGTAGGAATGGGAATCGTAGGAAGAACTGCTGCTTTACTGTAGTGACATGGCCAGCATCGGACGGAGAAGACCTGGGGAGGATGCAGATGGAGGGTGCAGATTTGCAACCGGTGCTGGAGTGGCTGCAGCGGAGTGCAGTGCGACCATCATGTGGAGGAGTTACCAGGTTGGGCCCTGCGACCAGGAGCTGCTGGAGTCAATGGAACCTTCTTTGTTGCAACAGACTACTAGAGCGTCAGTGGGAGACGCCCAGTGACCTCAGCGAGTGTTGGCAACTGGTGGTTCTGAAGAAGATGAGGTCTGAGATCTTGGGTAAGTTCCATAACCAGATCACTAGTGGGCACCTGGGAGTGAAGACAATTCTAAGCTGGCTGTGACACAAGTTCAACTGGATTGGCATGCATCAGGATGTTGAAGAGTGGTGTTGGACCTGTGATGTGTGCTGTGTCAAGGAGAGGACCAAGACCTTCCAGGAGGAGTGGACTGTGTGGAGGAATAAGGACATTGTCGAAAGTGGCGTAGAGGAAGACCTGATAAGTTGAATGATTATTTGGTGTACAGTTGGATGTTTCGTTAGGATTAGGATTTATGTTTGTATATACTGTGCAGTCTCGTCGGGACGACAAAGAACTAGGGAGGGGGTAGTGTTATGAAAGGAATTTGCCAGTTAGGTAGTCTCATACCTTCGAGACTTTTCTCATACCGTAAGTTTCGGTACGAGTCATCAAAGTTGCCAGTTTGTCTGATGTTTGTGAGCGTAGTTATTTCGTAAGTTAAACATTCATTTATTTTTATGCTCTTTTTCTTTATAATGTTTTATTTAAGTGAATGCTTGTTGAATTACATAGTTTAAGTTCCTATGGTAAATGATTTAGAGTGTTGTGTAATGTAGGACAGTTATAGCTTGTTTTGGATGTCTCTGAGTTGGCAACTGTTGTTCTTGTAGAATGTAGAAGTTTCGGGATTAATGCAAGCTTATATAAGATGGGGTAGAGATTATTACAAGTTTAGTTGGGTTTCAGGTCAGTTTGAGTGAAGTGCAGTCGGTTTTGGTTCAGTTTGAGTGTAGTGCTGTTAGAGAAGCTTGTGAAGAGTTGCTGGCAAGCATTAAGTGGAATTATTGTCAGTGGAGATTTTTTCGGTACTTGTGAAAACAGTGGCAAACAGTGACGGGTTACTGAACTTTGTATATCACTGGAACTTGAGAAAATGGTGAAGTGTTGGCAAGCATTAAGTGTACTAATTGTGAAGTGTTCTCTCTATCTATCTATTGCCAGACGCCTCAATCCCGTTTGGGGTGGCCACAAACAAATCGCCTCCAAGTCGCCCTGTCCCCTGCCATTTCACTGCCCTGCTCCCAACTCACACCTCCCTCTCTCATATACCTCTCCACCCCATCCCTCCATCTCATCCTCGGCCTCCCCCTCCCTCTTCCCCCCTCCACCTCACTCACATAGACTCTATTTGTCAGTCTTTCACCCTCCATCCTCTCCACATGGCCAAACCACCTCAGTGTGTTCCTCATAACGCTTCCTATCACATCCACATCCACACCACAACGCTCCTTTATATCCTCATTCGTCAGCCTGTCTCTCCATGTGACTCCACAGGCTCCTCTTAAATAACTCATTTCCACTGCTCTCACTCTTGACTTGTGTCCTTCCAACAACGTCCAAGCTTCAGTTCCATACGTTAGAGTTGGTATCACAATACTGTCATGTAGTAACTTTTTCACTTCCATGCTCACTTCCCTGTTTCTTATCACTGCTTTCAAAGAACCAGTAACCTTTCTTCCCTGCTTTACCCTTTCAAGCACTTCACCCTCCAAACCTCTCCTTACTCATCACACTACCCAAGTACTTAAACGTACTCACATTTTCCAATTCCTCACCATCCAGCCTCGCTGTACATTCACTGACTTCACCTCTCTCAAAGACCATCACTTTACTCTTCCCTACATTCATCTTTAGATTCCGTTTCTTACACACTCTCCCAAACTCATCCACCAAGCCTTGCAGCTCCCCTTCGTCTTCACTCAACAACACAGTATCATCTGCAAACAACAGTACAGGGAGTTTCCAAACACTATCCTCTCTCACCAGGGCCACTCCAACATCCACTACCCTACCTTGTACCTCTTTTATTACCCCATCCATGTACAGATTGAACAACCATGGAGACATGACACATCCCTGTTTCAAACCAACTTTCAAAGAGAAAAATTCACTTAGTTCACCATCCACACACACTGCAGCCTTCGCATCATCGTACATACTCTTCACAGCATTCAACAACTTCCCATCTACTCCTTATATTGTTAATACTTTCCACAATCCTTGTCTATCCACCCTGTCATATGCTTTCTCCAAATCCATGAAAGCCGCATACAACGGCTCTTTGCCTTTTCACTCTACTTTTTGCTCTTTACTTTTTCCTCTATGTTTTCCTCATTTTCTCTTTTCTCTTCACAAAATTTTAACATTTCCATTGCCATAGACGTAGTTCGATACATCTTCGGGTGAAACTCACAACACTGTTTAAGAAAGTTGTAGTGGCAGTAATTATTGTAGTAGTAGTAGTAGTTGCTGTTGTTGTTGTGAAGTGTTGTTAAGCATTAAGTGTAACTGCAATTAGTAAAGTGTGTATAGCTCCAGTACTTCTGAGAATAGTGAAGAGAAGTTGGAAAGCATTAAGTGGAATTATTTGGAAAATAAAGACAGTGAACTTTAAGGAGCCAGAGTTTATTTTCGCCTCAGCTGATCTTGTGTACACCTTAAGGCTGACCATAGAAGAACAACTCACTGGGCAACGTCCTCCCTGTACTGGACTACTGCTGTTGGAGCCTGTGGCAGTGTGGGGACGGGGATGTAACAATATATATTTATAGATATATAACTTTTATTACCATAAAGACCGAATCCCATATTAAAACTTGTGGTATGTATGCAGTTCAGTAGGAGCAAAGTCTCCCTCTCTCTCTTTCTCTCTCTCTCTCTCTCCCTCTCTCTCGCTCGCTCGCGCGCGCGCGCGTAAACTTATCTGGATACCAGCCTTTTAACTCTTTATCCTCTAAAATGATCCATGAAAAGGCCAAGTGAGTGGGTAAATCTATACTCCGTCTATCTGTCTATTTATCCATCAGTCTATCTATCTGTCTACCTGTGCTGTTCATATTTTTGTCTATTTGTGCTGTTGATCTGTCTGTCTTTCGACCAATCTATGTACTGTATATCTATCTATTTGTTATCATTTTGCCCAGAATTAACTATATATTTAGTCTGTAATCGTCTATGTTTTAAATTCACCTGGATCTCTATCTGTCATTCGTTATTTGTCTGTTTAGCAGGATATATGTTACCTTTTATCTTCATTATCGTCTGTCACTTCCTCTTTCTGTCTATCCATCTTTCTGCATATCTTTAAGAGTATAAATTTTATGCATCTACATATCAGTACATTAACAGTTTATCTATATTTCTATCTTTATCCTTTGTCTATATATAGTAAGCATATTGATTATGTGTGTGTGGATGAAAGGATGCGAAGATGTGTAAAGGATGCAAGAGTGTATAGAGGTTGGGGGAGTGGACTTTCTGACCACTACTTGGTGGTGGCCAGAATCAATGTCCAATTAGAATGGAGGAATAGAAGAAGGGAAAGACGAGAGGAAGGAGTAGTTGCAAGGAGAGTGGAAAGGTTACAAGAGGATGAGAAAAAGGCAGAGTATAAGAGAGAAGTGGAGGAACGATTGGGCAAATATGAACTGGAGCAGATGGGAGACGTGGAAGGTGTGTGTAAGATATTTACAGAAGAAATATGTGCAGCATGCGACGTGGTGTGTGGAAGGAAGAGAAGACGGAGGGGGGTGCAAGGAACAGCGTGGTGGACAGAAGAGGTGAAACAGGCTGTGGCACAAAAGAAGAAAGCATACAATGAATGGATGAGAAATAGGGGCGTGGAAGAAGTTGAGAGGCGGAAGAGAGAGTTATATGTGGAAAGGAAGAGAGAGGTGAAGATATTAGTAAGAGAGAGTAAGAAGAGAGTGGATGAGGAATTTGGAAGGAATTTGAGTGTAAAGTGGAGGGACTGTAAGAAAATGTTCTGGAGAGAAGTGAAAAGAGTAAGACAGGGTGGAAATGAAGTTAGCAGGGGAGTGAAAGATAAAAATGGTAGATTACTAGTGGAGAAGGGAGAAAAAGTGAGCAGATGGAGAGAACACTTTAAGGAATTGTTGAACGTAGAGGATGGAAGTAATGCGAGTATAAGTGGCTGGGGAATGGCTGGGAGAAGGAGGGAGGTGAGAAGACAGGAAGAAATTAGTAGGATAGAAGTTGTGGAAGCAATGAAGAAAGTTAAATCGGGGAAAGCCCCAGGAATTGATGGAGTGTGTGGTGAAATGCTGAAGCATGGGGGAGAGATAGTAGTAGAATGGATGTGGAAGATGTGCAGATTGGCCTGGGAGGAAGGTAGAGTCCCGGAGGATTGGAAGTCAGGTATAATTATTCCCTTGTACAAAGGAAAAGGGGAAAAAGAAGTGTGTGGTAACCATAGGGGCATTTGTCTTCTTAGTATAATAGGAAAAGTGTATGGTAGGATACTTATAGACAGAGTAAGAGAAAGAACAGAGAAATTAGTTGGAGAAGAACAGGGAGGCTTTAGGAAGGGAAGAGGTTGTGTAGATCAGATATTCATTCTTAGATCTTTAGTGGAAAAGTTTCTAGAGAAGGGAAAGAAGTTGTATGCGGCTTTCATGGATTTGGAGAAAGCATATGACAGGGTGGATAGACAAGGATTGTGGAAAGTGTTAAGAATATATGGAGTAGATGGGAAGTTGTTGAATGCTGTGAAGAGTATGTACGATGGTGCGAAGGCTGCAGTGCGTGTGGATGGTGAACTAAGTGAATTTTTCTCTTTGAAAGTTGGTTTGAAACAGGGATGTGTCATGTCTCCATGGTTGTTCAATCTGTACATGGATGGGGTAATAAAAGAGGTACAAGGTAGGGTAGTGGATGTTGGAGTGGCCCTGGTGAGAGAGGATAGTGTTTGGAAACTCCCTGTACTGTTGTTTGCAGATGATACTGTGTTGTTGAGTGAAGACGAAGGGGAGCTGCAAGGCTTGGTGGATGAGTTTGAGAGAGTGTGTAAGAAACGGAACCTAAAGGTGAATGTAGGGAAGAGTAAAGTGATGGTCTTTGAGAGAGGTGAAGTCAGTGAATGTACAGCGAGGTTGGATGGTGAGGAATTGGAAAATGTGAGTACGTTTAAGTATTTGGGTAGTGTGATGAGTAAGGATGGAGGTTTGGAGGGTGAAGTGCTTGAAAGGGTACAGCAGGGAAGAAAGGTTGCTGGTTCCTTGAAAGCAGTGATAGGAAACAGGGAAGTGAGCATGGAAGTAAAAAAGTTACTACATGACAGTATTGTGATACCAACTCTAACGTACGGAAGTGAAGCTTGGACATTGTTGGAAGGACACAAGTCAAGAGTGAGAGCAGTGGAAATGAGTTATTTAAGAGGAGCCTGTGGAGTCACGTGGAGAGACAGGCTGACGAATGAGGATATAAAGGAACGTTGTGGTGTGGATGTGGATGTGATAGGAAGCGTTGTGAGGAACACACTGAGGTGGTTTGGCCATGTGGAGAGGATGGAGGGTGAAAGACTGACAAAGAGAGTGTATGTGAGTGAGGTGGAGGGTGGAAGAGGGAGGGGGAGACCGAGGATGAGATGGAGGGATGGGGTGGAGAGGTATATGAGAGAGGGGGGTGTGAGTTGGGAGCAGGGCAGTGAAATGGCGGGGGACAGGGCGACTTGGAGGCGATTTGTTTGTGGCCACCCCAAACGGGATTGAGGCGTCAGGCAATAGATAGATAGATAGATATTTATCTGCCTGTGTCACACTTTTAAAAACCTGACTTCTTGTATGTATCTTTTCATATCTATAATAACTAAGCTTTACCTTTATCTGTCTATCTGTTTATCTACTTGTATCTATATTCTTCCCTACATTATCTCCCTACCTACTGATCTGTTCACTGACTCTCTCTTAGAGCCGTCCAGATGAAGATAGTGAGCGAGTGAATGTAAGAAAATGTGTAAGGAAATTAACTTAAAAAATTGATACCCTCAATCTATCCATCTACCAGTCTGTCTACCTATCGGTATGTAAGTCTGTCTTATATATATATATATATATATATATATATATATATATATATATATATATATATATCTGTGTGGGTCAAAATCTTAATCGTTGCTAATCTACGTCTCTCTCTCTCTCTCTCTCTCTCTCAAAGCCATTACTGCGGAACGGAAGCTATACTTTCGCTTGATAAAGGCTCCAGCTGTTTCGACGTTCAAAAATTTCATATTATGTTATAAAATTGATCAGTTTTCATCTTCTGGCATTTTACTCTTTACTCCTTCCTCTTCCTGACTCTCTCTCTCTCTTTGCCTTTTCACTCTACTTTTTGCTCTTTACTTATTCCTCTATGTTTTCCTCATTTTCTCTTTTCTCTTCACAAAATTTTAACATTTCCATTGCCATAGACGTAGTTCGATACATCTTCAGGTGAAACTCACAACACTGTTTAAGAAAGTTGTAGTGGCAGTAATTATTGTAGTAGTAGTAGTAGTTGCTGTTGTTGTTATAGTAGTAGTAGTAGTAGTAGTTAAGAACTACGCACTCTATGGAGTTCTTATTGATATAGATATTTCTTCTTTGTGTGTGGGGGGGAGGAAGATCTAGAAACCTGGCATTCCAAGACCGTTCGAGATACAGGCGAAAGTATCGGGAGTGATGTATCTTGGTTGCAGGCTTCGTTTGACCTCCCCTCCCCACAAAAAAAAAAAGAAAAAGAAAAAAATCCTAACACTAGCGCTGCAGTAGCGCCCTCTTTGTAATTTTTTCAGTTCATGCTCTCGTGCGCAGCGTCATTGCTTTGCCAATGTTCCAGTACGTAGCTGTCAACATATACTAGTGCACCTGGGCACTGGTAATGAGATCCAAAAAAATGATTTGAGATACTGAGGAAAATCAGAAGAACATTTCAAGCCTGAAAGTGCTAAATCAATTAGTATTTGGCCGATTTTGACCAAACTGTGGAAATGTAGTACTGTAGGTCAAAGATGAACATGATTTGCATAGTATGATGACCTTGACTTTGGCCTCAAGGTCGCAGGTCAGAATCCGTAAAAAGTTTGACTCATACCAAAAGACCCTTAATATTAGGTCTACAGTGATATCAAAAGCTATTTCATGTAGAATGTAGAGTTCTTTAAATATTTCTTCAGTGATTTCAGAATTCTAGCTGTTGTTGTTGTTGTAATAACGATAATAGTAAAAACTCTTATTTTAATAAGAAGCGGTTTTAATAATGATAATAATAATAATAATAATAATAATATTAATAATGATAATAATAATAATAATAATAATGATAACAATAATAATAATAATAATAATAATAATAATAATAATAATAAACTAATAATAATAAAAACAGTAAGATAATATAATACTCCCCCAGTATCCCTGCTTGTCGTAAAAGGCGACTAAAAGGGTTGGCGGAGGGTTAGTGCCCCTCCCCGGAAAACAACTAACTAAAAAAAACAAACAAGAAGCCTCGGACAAGGACTGACCAAACGATGACGACCCAGGACCGGACAAAGGACTTGGTAATGAGTACGTGGAATGTAAGAGGAGCGAATGATGAGGTGAAAGAGAGAGAGATTGTCCAGGTGCTTGAGGGTGCGAAAGTGGATGTATGTGGAATAACTGAAACAAAATGGAGAAGAGAAATTGTGAGAGAATGGGAGTATGGATGGGGTATATGTGCAGGAGTAGGTGAGAATGAGAGGGCAAAGGAAGGAGTATGTATAGTTGTGAGTAAAAGATGGAAGAGGAGCATAAGACAGTATGGATCAGTTGGGTCAAGGATTCTGTGGGTAAAGTTGAAAGTTGGAATACAAATGTGGGCGATTGTGTGTGTGTATGCACCAACGCAAGATCGTGCTAGAAGAGTGAGAGAAGAGTTCTGGACAAATGTAGAAGTGTGCATGGAAAAGTTTGGAAGGAATGAGAGAGTGTTTTTGATTGGTGATATGAATGGAAAAGTGGGGAATGTGAAGGTGGATGGAATAGTTGGTGAGTGGGGTGTGCCTGCTGAGATAGATGAGAATGGCAGTGCGTTAGTGGACATTTGTGCTGGGAGGGGGTTGGTGATAGCCAATACCCTCTTCAGGCATAAAATGATCCACAGGTATACATGGCGAGTGATGAGAAGGGTGGGTGGTGAACTGAATGAAAGGAAGGCAATGATTGATTATGTGTGTGTGGATGAAAGGATGCGAAGATGTGTAAAGGATGCAAGAGTGTATAGAGGTTGGGGGAGTGGACTTTCTGACCACTACTTGGTGGTGGCCAGAATTAGAATGCAAGTAAGATGGAGGAATAGAAGAAGGGAAAGACGAGAGGAAGGGGTAGTTGCAAGGAGAGTGGAAAGGTTACAAGAGGATGAGAAAAAGGCAGAGTATAAGAGAGAAGTGAAGGAACGATTGGGCAAATATGAATTGGAGCAGATGGGAGACGTGGAAGGTGTGTGTAAGATATTTACAGAAGAAATATGTGCAGCATGTGATGTGGTGTGTGGAAGGAAGAGAAGACGGAGGGGGGTCCAAGGAACAGCGTGGTGGACTGAAGAGGTGAAACAGGCTGTGGCACAAAAGAAGAAAGCATACAATGAATGGATGAGAAATAGGGGCGTGGAAGAAGTTGAGAGGCAGAAGAGAGAGTTATATGTGGAAAGAAAGAGAGAGGTGAAAAGATTAGTAAGAGAGAGTACCGGTAAGAAGAGAGTGGATGAGGAATTTGGAAGGAATTTGAGTGTAAAGTGGAGGGACTGTAAGAAAATGTTCTGGAGAGAAGTGAAAAGAGTAAGACAGGGTGGAAGTGAAGTTAGCAGGGGAGTGAAAGATAAAAATGGTAGATTACTAGTGGAGAAGGGAGAAAGAGTGAACAGATGGAGAGAACACTTTAAGGAATTGTTGAACATGAGGATGGAAGTAATGTGAGTATAAGTGGCTGGGGAATGGCTGGGAGAAGGAGGGAGGTGAGAAGACCGGAAGAAATCAGTAGGACAGAAGTTGTGGAAGCAATGAAGAAAGTTAAATCGGGGAAAGCCCCAGGAATTGATGGAGTGTGTGGTGAAATGCTGAAGCATGGGGAAGGGATAGTAGTAGAATGGATGTGGAAGATGTGCAGATTGGCCTGGGAGGAAGGTAGAGTCCCAGAGGATTGGAAGTCAGGTATAATTATTCCCTTGTACAAAGGAAAAGGGGAAAAAGAAGTGTGTGGTAATCATAGGGGCATTTGTCTTCTTAGTATAATAGGAAAAGTGTATGGTAGGATGCTTATAGACAGAGTTAGAGAAAGAACAGAGAAATTAGTTGGAGAAGAACAGGGAGGGTTTAGGAAGGGAAGAGGTTGTGTAGATCAGCTATTCATTCTTAGATCTTTAGTGGAAAAGTTTCTAGAGAAGGGAAAGAAGTTGTATGCGGCTTTCATGGATTTGGAGAAAGCATATGACAGGGTGGATAGACAAGGATTGTGGAAAGTGTTAAGAATATATGGAGTAGATGGGAAGTTGTTGAATGCTGTGAAGAGTATGTACGATGGTGCGAAGGCTGCAGTGCGGGTGGATGGTGAACTAAGTGAATTTTTCTCTTTGAAAGTTGGTTTGAAACAGGGATGTGTCATGTCTCCATGGTTGTTCAATCTGTACATGGATGGGGTAACAAAAGAGGTACAAGGTAGGGTAGTGGATGTTGGAGTGGCCCTGGTGAGAGAGGATAGTGTTTGGAAACTCCCTGTACTGTTGTTTGCAGATGATACTGTGTTGTTGAGTGAAGACGAAGGGGAGCTGCAAGGCTTGGTGGTTGAGTTTGAGAGAGTGTGTAAGAAACGGAATCTAAAGGTGAATGTAGGGAAGAGTAAAGTGATGGTCTTTGAGAGAGGTGAAGTTAGTGAATGTACAGCGAGGTTGGATGGTGAGGAATTGGAAAATGTGAGTACGTTTAAGTACTTGGGTGGTGTGATGAGTAAGGATGGAGGTTTGGAGGGTGAAGTGCATGAAAGGGTACAGCAGGGAAGAAAGGTTACTGGTTCTTTGAAAGCAGTGATAAGAAACAGGGAAGTGAGGATGGAAGTGAAAAAGTTACTACATGACAGTATTGTGATACCAACTCTAACGTACGGAAGTGAAACTTGGACATTGTTGGAAGGACACAAGTCAAGAGTGAAAGCAGTGGAAATGAGTTATTTAAGAGGAGCCTGTGGAGTCACGTGGAGAGACAGGCTGACGAATGAGGATATAAAGGAGCGTTGTGGTGTTGATGTGGATGTGATAGGAAGCGTTATGAGGAACACACTGAGGTGGTTTGGCCATGTGGAGAGGATGGAGGGTGAAAGACTGACGAAGAGAGTGTATGTGAGTGAGGTGGAGGGGGGAAGAGGGAGGGGGAGGCCGAGGATGAGATGGAGGGATGGGGTGGAGAGGTATATGAGAGAGGGGGGTGTGAGTTGGGAGCAGGGCAGTGAAATGGCGGGGGACAGGGCGACTTGGAGGCGATTTGTTTGTGGCCACCCCAAACGGGATTGAGGCGTCTGGCAATAGATAGATAGATAGATAATAATAATAGTAATCTTGTAGTAATAATGATGATGATGATGATAATGATGATAATAATAATAATAATAATAATAATAATAATAATTACTAATAATAATAATTACTACTACTAATAATATAGTAATAATAATGATGATGATGATGATGATGATGTTGCTAGTAATAATAATAATAATAATAATAATAATAATAATAATAATGATAATATAGTAATAATAATGATGATGATAATGACAGTAATAATAATAATAATAATAATAATAATAATAATAATAATTGTAGCAGTAGTAATAATAATAATAATAATAATAATAATAGTAAAGTGAGGGAATTTCTAGCACTATACCCCATTTACTCCCATTTTGAATTTTTACATTAGTTTCCTTTTTTTCCTGTGTCCATTTTATCTCAGTTTTCTGTCTCCGCGCCGTTGTGGCTGAGTAGTCAGTATCGCTGATAGCAAAGCTGCCGGGCCAGGGTTCGAACCCTGGGCTGGCAGCTGGCTTCACTCGAATCTGGAGTGCACCTTGTACCCAGGGTAACACTTAGAGAAGGTAACTGTGGTAACCTGGATCAGATGCAGTGGCCTTATATCAAAGGACATTGGGTAAATAACCCGCCACAGGCTCAAAGGCCTATGTTACGGAGATGAACACCGCAGCTAAACGTCTCATGGCGTCTGCAGCCACCTTACCTTACCTCCATTTTACCTCAGCTAAGAAGGTTTTTCGAACTGGAGAGGTTTGAAGCAGTCTTAAGCAGCCCAGTCAGTACAAGAGACATTCTAATTATCTGTCCATCTATCTTTCTATCCCTGTCTATCCTTCCACCCGTGCATCCTTCCATCCATCCAGCCATCATCCATATCTAATCTATCTGTCCATCTATCTTTCTGTCTGTATATGTCTGTCTCTCTGTCAGTCATTCTATTCAGTCATCCACCTATCCCTGTATTATCTATCTATCTGTCTATCATTCTCTTTATCTCTCTGTATAATCAGACGTCTTTATCCCGATAGGTTTGGCGACAAGCGAATCACTCCATGTCACCATGTCCTGCACCATTAGGTTGCCCTATCTCCAACACACACACACACACACACACACACACACACACACACACACACACACACACACACACACACACACACACACACACATCACTCATATACTTCTCTACCCCATGTCTTCATCTCCTTCTCGGTCCTCACAGAAGAAATAAAATAGAATATAGTTACAGAAAGTCTCTCTCTCTCTCTCTCTCTCTCTCTCTCTCTCTCTCTCTCTCTCTCTCTCTCTCTCTCTCTCTCACGTCCTCACGCTAAAGGTCACCAGAGTTATAAACTAGGCAGCTTCCTAGCATCTGTTCCTCAGCGATCGATTTTTCAGATCTTACCATAACATTACACTGTATATCTTTATGTAGCTTTTAATATTCACCTCTTCCTCAGTAACATATAAGAGGTATTAAGAAATCTAACTTACTTGCCATGCAGCTGTTTTTCCTTCCTTCACCTGGGTTTGTGTAGAAAATAGTTTTTTTTTTTTTTCAGTCTTTGAGATTTCCGTGAGAGTTTTTCTATGCTTTGCTCTCCATACCTTCTGACAAATCAGATACCGTAGTCGTGTTTTTTGCGACAATCGTTAGGGCTACTGCTGTTTGCTCTCCTTTTTAATCTTTTGTACACACTCCATTCCTCCCTTGTATCGCTCCTTCCCCCCATTTTCCATTCCATCTCTCTCATAATCTATCCCTCCCCGTGTTCTTCCTTCTCTCTCTCCCTCCACTTCCCCACCTCATCTTTCCTCCTTCCTTCTACCCTTCCTGTTACTCTCTCCTTCCCTCCTCCCACAATTCCACCCCCCACCTCACTTTCGAGAAAATCTCCATATTTCCACTCTCAGATTTGCAGAGGCTTTTATTATAACCTGTGTGTGTGTGTGTGTGTGTGTGTGTGTGTGTGTGTGTGTGTGTGTGTGTGTGTGTGTACAGGTGACACTGTAGCAGGGTTGGACCAAATACTTTTTTTAAAGGTCAAATACAATACAAATACTTTTGAAGTTTGATACAAAAATACAAATACAAATACTTTTATTCCCAAATTCAAAAATACAGTTACAGATACAAATACCTACATATCAGAGACACATTTTATCATCATTAATGCATGGAAAACTTCACAAATTGCCTGTAAGTAACAACACATAAAACAATATGAAGAAATACAAATTCAGATATAAAATACTTTTCTTCTGGGTGCCGAAATACAGGTACAAATACAAATACTTTGAAAATGTAGGCTTTAAATACACCTCAAATACAAATACAATTGTATTTGGTCCACCCCTGCACTATAGTACACTGAGTGTGAAGCCTAATGGTTGTCTGTAACCCAGGAAACTACTCGTATAGTGCTGGGTGGTAGCCATGCAACCAAATAGCGGGGTGATATGTGGAGTCTAATCCGGTGCCCATGTTAAGCGGGTGGAGAGATGCAAATGAGGCATCCCTCCAGGAGCCAAACCTCCACACCCTTCTCCGTGCCTCTCTGTCACGAGATGGTGTCCACCGCAAGGGAACACCGGTTCAGTGCATGGGAAGGGCCTGGAGCTGCGGTTGATGGGTCTGCTTGACCAGACAGACTGGTGTTGGTGAACAACATTAACAATAACAAAAACAGCTCGTATTTCGTGTGCGTATTATTGATGGCCTGATGGGAGGCAATGATTTCCCTCTTTAGTAGCCCACAGTTGCATCAGTAACTAGAAAGCACTCAGAGTGCGCATACCTTCGCCAATGTCATTTGCCATTGAAAAGGATCCGGATCCTTGGAGATAATGTGTGGAATGCATAGGATCTGGGTCCGCCCCCAAATATAACCAGTAGTTCCTTGACCCGTGGCCCACTCTTCCACAATATTTTACTGAAATTCATTGAGATCTTTTGGAGATATTATACATAGGATCCGGATCTACTCCCAAATTTATTGAGTTCTTCATTGGCCCATGCCCAACTCTTCCAACAAATTTCATTGAAATTCATTGATAACTTTTGGAGAGATCGTCTGGACAAACAGACAGACAGACAAACATAGGTGATTACATAACGTCTTCCAACTTCATTGGCGGAGGTAATTATAGCTCTGTATCTTTACAGAACTGTACCCATGTTGACACTGTAGTTTTTACTCAAACTTGCCCCTGTATAAGATGCTGATGTTTCTTAAACATCTGGCTGCACAACATGTATATAACTTCATCCAGGCTCAGAATATATCCTTTTTACTCTAACTTGGCCTAATATTGTCATCTATCCATCTTCATAGAATAATACCAGAATATGATGCCAGTTACCAAGAAGTGCTATGAAAAGGATATAAATGCGCATCATTGTCCTTTTTTGCCAGTATGTTTCGTGAAACAAGCTACAAAATGAGAAAAATCTGGGCCAAGTTGGAGTAAACGAAATATAGTCAGTCTGCCATTCCATCCAAAGCCACAGTCCACAGGCCAGCCAATACAGTAAGCCGCTCTTGAAACTGTCACAGGGAATTGAGCGTAACTGAGTGAACACTTGTGACACTCTCCCCAAAAGTGAAGTGTTTTTGTCGGAGTCGTTCGTCTGTGTAAAAGAGAGAGGATGTGAGAGGTGGAGGTTGAAATTGGATTAAGAGAGAGAGAGAGAGATAGGGGGGGAGGGGTGAAGTGTGTGTGTATGGAGAGTGAGGGAGTTAAAAAGGAGTTTTTAAGTTATTTCTTTCTTTCCTTATTTGTTTGTTACCCATTTACTTATTTTGATATAAAAAGATGTTCGATCCAGACATAATAAGAAACAAAGAAAGAGAGGAGAACAGAGATGGCTGGAAAGTGAAGAGACAGAGAATGAGAGGCAATAGAAGTTAATAAATCAGAAAAATGGTAAAAAAACACAAGCAAAGTAGATGGTGAGGAGTAGGAAAGCTGGTATGGAAGTTAAAAAAAGGTCTATGCATGACAGTATTGGGATTCCTATATCGATGTATGGAAGTGCAGCTTGGACTCGTATAGAAGGACATAAGCCAAGAGTGAGGGAGGACTAGAAATGAGTAGCATGTAGTTTGATGGAGAGACAGGCAGACAGATGAGGAACTGAAGAAGTGTTATTGTGTAGATGTGGACGTGATGGAAGGCATTTGTAGGAATACTTTGAGGTGGTTTGGCCTTTTGGAGAGAAGGGAGAATTAGAGACTGACTAGGAGAGCGTATGTGAGTACGGTGGAAGACGGAAGAGGAAGGAGAACAAGGATGGCGTAAAGGAATGGAGTGGTAATGTATGTGAGCTAGGCGATCGTGACTTGAATACAGGGCAGCCTGTTGACGGAGGACTAAGTGACATGGAGGCGACTCATTTCTGCCCATCTCTTCCGAAGCTGAGTCTGACTATAGACAGCAAGCCAGCCAGCCAGACAGACAGACATGTATATAGGTTGACAAACAGACAGACAGATAGATAGATAGAAATAGACAGACAGATATGCAGAAATTATTAACGAAAGAGAACCTGGTTTAACTGTATAGGCACATTAACATCACAGACGGGCGTCAATTAATTACCCGAAATAAATGGCTTTGCATATTACTAGCTCAGTTAGTGCAGGGATAATTAATCTGAATAACTGAGGCAATATATTGCATGTGAATTTTAAGCGAATACTGTATAGGAAACCTGAACTAAACTTTCAAACCGATGAAAAGAAAATACGAATGCATGATGTTGATCAAAAATATGTGGAACCCGAGGAAGATACGTGACCCCAGCACTAATTAGCCCTGTTAATCATAGGTACTCCAATTTGGCTGAACCTAGTTTGTGTATGATGCAATATGTACATACGAAAAAGAAAGAATTCAAGGTTGATAGCCAGCAAAAGTTGTCCTTTCCAAAGCAAACTGGGGAAGAAAAATATTCATATTCAATATCCGTTCATTTCGAGATGCCTGGACGCACTACACTTCTCCATACTGTAAATATTTTATCTCTTCTGCCTTAACTTGGCCCAGGTTTTCGTCATTTGTAGCGTATGTTTACGTACTTAAGTGGCTAAAATAAAGATGCTAAGACTACATGTACACTCTATCCAAATCACATTTTGGTGACTAGCGTCATATCATAGTGTTAATCTTTTATTACAGCTCATCAGTCAAGATGGAGCGGTGACAACTTTATGCCAAATTAAAGTCAAAGAGTGTAGTCACGACCCACGTCCGGCGGTCAAGGGCGTGGATGACAACATCACACAGAAGGCAGTGCCACTTGGATACGACAAACACATAGAGTTCCAGTGACTTGTTTTTAGTCAGGTACACACACACACACACACACACACACACACACACACACACACACACACACACACACACACACACACACACACACACACACACACACACACACACACACACACACACACACACACACACACACACACACACACACACACACACACACACACACACACACACACACACACACACACACACACACACACACACACACACACACACACACACACACACACACACACACACACACTGAAAAAAACATCCACCACTTCGTGCTACGAGCACAATATCGTGCTTGAGCTGACACATGGACCACACCTCTTCCCCAGTACGCCATGTCCTACAAGTAGCTCACACTCCCTGTTGACACAGTGAGGACGTGAAATGGTACAGCGTGATAGCAGAAAACGGCTTCAACACAAACACCGAGGACGAGGTATTCGTACACCACCCATCCCTCGGCAAGGACCAGCAATCTCTGACTTATTCAACTATCTGCTCTTTACATTCTCTAGTAATTACTTCCGCCAACGAAGTCAGAAGGAGGTTATGTAACCATCCATGTCTGTTCGTCAATTTGTATACAAGATGTCTAACAAAACTGTTTTCGGATTTCTGAGAAATCTGGTGGATAGGTGGGATGTGGGTCCAGGAACTACTGATTAGATTTAGAGGTGGACCCTGACCCGGATGCATGAATAAATCATTAATTTTACTGGCGTTGGCGTAGGTATAGAATGGAAAAGGGAGGGAAGGAAGGACAGAAGTGAGGAAGTGAGTACAAAGGAGTAAAAAAAGGAGAACGACCAAGACCGTAGAATTAACTGATCGTGTGAGATCGTAAAAGTATTCGTTTGGCAATAAAGAGGAATTACAGCAATGTCATATATTGTATTGGCGTTGGTAGAGGTATACACACTGTGAGTACTTTTCGGTTTTAACCCATTTTCGCCCCAACTTCCCTGTCTCAACTTCAATTTTGTCAATCACCGCATCTCACGGCACTCTCCTCGCTGATCATCCTAGAGTGGGAAAAATTTAATATCTCATTGACCACGAGACTCTCAGAAGATACTCGTGTCTCTCTGAGGAAGGTAAGATATAATCCATGAGTGTCAGATAGACGTAGTGTAATGGCCTACTTAATGTAACATGTCCACGACTTTACATATATGTTTCTTATTTCACCTGTCATTTAGTGTTCCTTAGAAACGTAGGAGTGCGTGACTCGTGATAGTAACCGAACATCTCTGCGTTACTCTGACAGTGAAGGATATGATGATGATCATGATGAAGAGAAGAAGAAGAAAAATAAGAAGTGGAGGAGGAGGAGGAGGAGACTAATAGGAGTGATGATTTTAATGAGGAGGAAGTGGATGAAGGAAAAAGAGTTAATGATGATGCTAATGCTGAAGACGATATGGAGGTGGAAGTGGAAGGCTATGACAATGTCCCAAATCCCTATGATGGTATTGGTGATACTAGTTATTTGGGGTTACAAAAAGAGTTGGCATTTTGGTTACTTTTCCACCGTCACCAAGAGCACTACCACAGCCACCCACCACAACTACCTCCACCACTACCACCATCCATCACAGTTACCACCACCACAATTGCCACCATTACTACCATCACCATAACTACCCCCACCAGCACCACCAACACCCACTACAACTACCACCACCGTAACCCACCATGACCGCCAAAACCACAACCACCACCACCACCACCACCCAGCACAACTACCACCAGCACCACCACCACAACTACCACCATCATCACAACCATCACTCCTCTTACCATCATCCTCACCAGCCCTACCACCAACACCACCACCACAACTACTACAGTTTCTACCAGCACTATCACAACCACCATCACCATCACCTATCACAACTACCGCCATAACCACCACCACCACCACAGCTACAACCGTCACCACCACCACAACTACCACCAACACCAGTAAAACCACCATCATCATATCTACTACCACCACAACCACCACAACAACCACAACTACCACCACCACCACAACTATCACCACAACAACTGCCATCACCATCACAACTACCACGACTACCACAGTTACCACCATCATCACCACAACTACCACCACTAGTATAACTACGACTAACACCACCACAACTACCACCAATACCGACACAATCACCGACATCACAATTATCCTACCACCAACATCATCACCACCACCACCACCACAACTACTACCAACACCACCACCATAACCACCACGTCACAATTACCACCAACACCACCTTCACCACCCCCAAACATCCACCACCAGTACCACCCACCACAACTACCACTATCACCATCAGAACTACCACCATCGCCTCCACCACAACAACCATCATCATCTACCACAGCTACAACCATCACCACCACCTCCACCCACCACAAGTACCACCAGCACCCACCACAACTACATTCATCACCACCACTTCCACCCACCACAACTACAATCATCACCATCACCTTCATCCACCACAACAACAACTATCACCATCACCACCACCTACACCCACCACAACTACCACCACCACCACCACCACCATTCACCACAGTCACAACCATTATCACCATATCTCCCACCATCACCATCATCACCACCACCATCCTGGACAGTTTCCACTGACACCATCACCACCCACACAAGTACCATCACCACCTCCACCACCCACCACAATTACCACCATCACCCCAACCGCAGCTACCACCATCATCTCCACCACTACCCACCCCAACTACTACGATCGCCACTACCACCCACCGCAACTACCACCATCATCTCCACCATCACCCACCACAACAAACACCACCATCATCACCACCACCCACCACAACTACCATCATCACCACCACTCTCCACCACCACCATCATCACCCACCACTACTACGACCACTATCACCACCACCACCACTGTCACCATCACTAGAACGACCACCATCATCACGAGCACACCCCCACCACGAACACCTGCCACTGCAACTACCACCATTGAATCTGTAAACTGTCTTATAAAACAGTTCTTATAAAACAGTTCTCTTTTTAGACTGATATATTTACTTTCCTTGCTATGATAAGTTGAGAATCTTCCTTGAACCCATCCACATCGAGGTAAGTGGATCAGTGAACAGGTAGAGATATTTTTGTATGAAGAAAAAAAATACTTAGGGCTCATAGACTGCAGAAAGCTTCCCTAAAAAAAAGAAATGGAAAGAAAACAAAAGAGAAAGAAAGAAAAAAATCAATCGAAATGAGAATGGAATGTATTTAAGATTCGTTCATTTCAGGATGGCTGGACACAGTGCATTTAAGAGCCTGTAGGTCATGGGCGATGGGAAGGACAGACTCAGAAGGACGGTTCCAATTTTGACAATGATATAAAGAGAACACCATTGTACTGGAGTTCATGAAGGCTGGTTGTAATCCCTTCGCTACCAGAAGTTTCTTTTTTTTTTCCAGGATAATTTTTGCAGGTGGTATCAGTAATTTACAATAATCTCCTTGTTCTGAAGTGGTTGATGATTTTGTTCCTTTTTCTTTTTAATAGCGCTAAATTTCGCTTTTCGGGACGAGATAGAACTGAGGTACGGTAGTCTGTGGATATTTTTACTTTAATTATTACTTTATTATTATATTTTTAAGTGGAATCATTTCTGAACAAGAAATGGAACCCAGGTGCTCTCTCTCTCTCTCTCTCTCCTTCTCTCTCTCTCTCTCTCTCTCTCTCTCTCTCTCACACACACACACACACACACACACACACACACACACACACACACACACACACACACACACACACACACACACACACACACACACACACACACACACACACACACACACACACACACACACACACACACACACACACATTTTGTTCTAATTTGCCCTCCTTCTCTAAATTCCTTGGTTCGTCTCACGTTGCCTTCTTTAACTCGCTTTGTTCTTGCTCTCTGTATCAAAAATGTTTTCTTGAACTCTCCTTGTTTCACTTACTCTGAACTGCTTTTCACATTGCTATCTCTAACTTCTTAAAAACTTTCTCTAATATCTAAACAGAATTATTCTTTCACATTTTGCTTTTTTGCTCTAACTCATTTACCCACTGAGCTAGGGAACTTTATTTTCATTTTTTTTTTTTTTTTGCCACACGACGATTTAAATAAATTTAGGAGAGAATTTTGGAATTGGAGGAATTATAGTATAAATGAACCCCTTCAGTATGTGAGGCTTTTTCTTATAGTTGAACAGAGTTCAACTAAGCAAAGGCCACAGCAACAGTAGCTGTTATGGCCCTAGGTTCACCTGAAACGTGAACCTGATGGACTGCAGACTGAAGATGTCCTTCACTGGCAGTCCATCATCCTTCGTTTAGGGGATGGGCAGAGAGTTGAGGAACGTTGGCATAAACAAGCATATCGGTGCCACCACATGAAGGCGTCCTTCTCCAGGAGCAAGAATAAATTAATCAGGTAGTATGTCACCTGGCTTCAGTGCGTTTAAATGCCAGTACTATAAAGGTTATTCGATTCGGTGAAGGTTTGATCCTATGCTACACTGAGGTTGCATTGTCAAACATTTACGATCCATTCCCTCTCGTAACTTAGATATGTTTTTACAGGAAGAACTAGACAAGGGAAGGTTTTTCACTCCTTTCCTTGATGTTCCTGCAGAAAATACTTATAACCTACAATAATTTTCGTTTCTCAACTAAGATATATTAATAAGTTAGAAAAGCAAACAGAGAAAGATTCGACAGCCTCCTTGTCTTTCCTGCAATTCCAAACATGAGTTACGACAGGGGCTGATCGTAAGTGCGTTTGTGAATCTCGGTCCTGGTGTAGTGGTGCTACAACATACAGTTGCGGACATAAAGATTGATCCACTTCATTACCAGTATGACATAACGAAACAGCAACAGTGGCTTTTTAAAGGTAAAAAATGCTGTCATCAGAGCCGAAGATTCCTTTATGGAGTATTATATGGTACCAACATTTTTTGCCAGTGCTAGGGCGCTCACCATCCGATTACTTGATGTAGGGCAGCCTTAAGTTAACTCTACACTGAGTGACAAGTCAAATGGTTTCCAAATATTTGGGAATCCATTTATTTCGCTGGGTGATAACCATTTAATCAAACGATGGCTTGTGGTCTAGTAAAGGCGCTTCAACTGAATGTTGCCCGTCAGGGTTTACACCTAAGGGATGGATGTGAATTATTGCTCACACAAAGCTGCTAGGGGCGAGTGAGGCTGGCCACCCTTTACGTAAATATCGGCACTGCGTCGCCTAGCCCCGGATGAGTAAAAAAGGGGTTAAGTGATGGATGGATGAAATGTCAGAGGTGCATTTTTATTTAACTGAAATATGGAAAGACAACACTGCCAGTAGTTGTACCCACTGCCCTAACGTTGAACCATACAAACTGGTCTGTAAACAGTACTCCACTACAGACTCACTGGGCGGTAGCTTATGTGTCTTGGGGACGGCTCAGTCTGCTGATGTGGGCATGGGTGTAGCGAAGGAAATGACACAAATAATGCGAATAGACACTGATAAGGCTGACTGAGCCGTACCTGCAAAACACAAGAAATGGGCCGGAGTGTAAGAGGGGAGTTATACATGGATTAGCCTGTGCTTATGTTACGTCTATTGGAGTGGACAAAAAGGCGTTTACTTATTCTGTTTCATATTATATCACTTCAGAAATATCTATTATCATTTCCTATATCAATTTTTATTTATCTAGTGATATCTGTCCTTTATCTATCTATCTATCTCTCTGTTGCCTGACGCCTTAATCGCGTAAGGGGTGGCCACAAACAAATCGCCTCCATGTCGCCCTGTCCCCCGCCAATTTCATTGCCCTGCTCCCAGCTCACACACCCCCCTCTCTCATATACCTTTCCACTCCATCCCTCCTTTTCATCCTCGGCCTCCTCCTCCCTCTTCCCCTCCCTCCACATCACTCACATACACTCTCCTCGTCAGTCTCCACTCTCCATCCTCTCCACATGGCCAAACCACCTCAGTGTGTTTCTCCTAACGCTTCCTATCACATTCACATCCACACCACAACGCCCCTCCACTTCCGCACCTACCAGTCCGTCTTTCCACGTGACACCACATGCTTCTCTCAGTAACTCGTTTCCACTGCTCTCACTCTTGACTTCTGTCCCTCCAACAAGGTCCAAGCTTTACTTCCATACGCTAGAGTTGGTATCACAATACTGTCATGTAGTAGCTTTTTCACTTCCATGCTCACTTCCCTGTTTCTTAGCACTGCTTTCAAGGAACCAGCAGCTTTTCTTCCCTGTTGTACCCTTTCAAGCACTTCACCTTCTAACCTTCCATCCTTACTCATCACACCACCCGAGTACTTAAACGCACTCACATTTTCCATATCTTCCTCATCCAACCTCACTGTACATTCACTGACTTCACGTCTCTCAAAGACCATAACTTTGCTCTTCCTTACATTCACCTTTAGATTCCGTTTCTTACACTCTCCCAAACTCATCCACCAAGCCTTGCAGCTCCCCTTCGTCTTCACTTAACAACTCAGTATCATCTGCAAACAACAGTACAGGAAGTTTCCAAACGCTGCCCTCTCTCACCAGGGCCGCTCCAACATCCACTGCGCTACCTTGAATCTCTTTTATAACCCCATCCATATACAGATTGAACAACCATGGAGACATGACTCATCCTTGTTTCAGTCCAACCTTCAAACAGAAGAATTCACTCAGTTCACTATCCACACGCACTGCAGCCTTAGCACCCTCATACATACTCTTAATGGCCTTCAACAACTTTCCATCTTCTCCACATTTTCTGCATTTTATCACTTCATAATTTTAACGTCGCTCAAAGATATTTTTCAGACACTCGAGAAATATCGATGACAGAAACGACATACTCTCCTGATTTATAATAAAAAAAAAAAAGCTACGTATTTCAATGGTGTATGATTTCGAGAAGACGAGGGAGGTGGAAGGTGTGTGCAAGATATTCACAGGAGAAATCTGTGCAGCATGTGAGGTGGTGTGTGGGGTGAAGAGAAGACGAAAGGGGTTGCAAGGAACAGCGTGGTGAAATGAAGAGGTAAGACAAGCTGTGATGCAAAAGAAGAAAGCAAATAGTGTGTGAATGCGAAGCAGAGGCATGCAGGAAGTTGCGAGACGGAAGAAAGAGTTATATGTAGATAGAAAGAGAGAGATGGAAAGATTAGTATGAACGATTAAGCAGAGAGTGGATGAGGAATTTAGGACGAATTTGAGTGTAAAGTGCAGGGATTGTAAGAAAATGTTCTGAAATGAGGTAAAGAGTTAGACAGGGTGATAAAGAAGTTAACCTAGTAGGGAATGAAAGATAAAAATGGTAGATTGATTGTGTAGAAGGGAGAAAAAGTGAGCAAATGGAGAGAAGAGAAAAAAAAAGTAATGTGAGTATAAGTGGCAGGGGAATGGGTGGGAGAAGGAGGGAGAAAGAGATCAGTAGGATGGAAATAGCGGAAGTAATGAAGAAAGTCATAATGGGCAAAGCTCCAGGAGCTGAAGTGTGGGGGATAGTAGTAGAATGGATATGGAAGATGTGCAAGTTGGCCTGGGAGGAAGGTAAAGTCCCGGAGGATGGGAAGTCAGATATAATTATTCCCTTGTACAAAGGAAAAGAGTTAAAAGAAGTGTGTGGTAATCATAGGGTCATTTGTCTTCTTAGTGTAATTGGCAAACTGTATGGTAGGATACTTATTGACAGAGCTGGGAAAATAACAGGAATTAGTTGGAGAAGAACAGGGAGGTTTTAGGAAGGGAAGAGGTTGTGTAGATCAGATATTCATCCTTAAGTCTTTAATGGAAAAGTTGCTAGAGAAGCGAAAGTTGTTTGCGGCCTTCATGGATTTGGAGAGGGTGGATAGACAAGTAACGTGGAAAATATTAAGAACATATTGAGTAATTTGAAGCTGTTGAATCCCGTGAAGAGAATGTATGAGGATACTAAGGCTGCAGTACATACGGATGGTGAGGTGTGTGAATTTTTACCTCGCCCTGAAGGAGCCCGGCGAGGTATTGATTTTGGTCTGTTTTCTTTGTTAGCAACATTACGGAAATAACGGCTGAATGAAATTACATGAACTTTCAGGAAATGTAGGCACTGGTCTCCAAAGGTAGACTGATTTCACTGTGAAGGTATTGGCTTCAGATTCGAAACGTGAAACGCAAGGTCAAGGTGTTTCATGGGGCGAGTTCTAGAATATGATATTAGTTGCACCATTACCAGAGACTTTATTAAGGATTCATAGGGCAACTTGAAGATGAGGTTAGTTGCGACTTTAATTGTTTACTGACACTAAATGGCAGTACCGAATCAATATTTAAAAGCACTAAAATAACTGCTGTCAGGCGAGGTATGTTGTGCCCCGCACCAATTGTTCTATCTGAATGTTGGATTGAAACAGGAATGTGTCATATCTCCATGGTTGTTCAGTCTGCATATGGATGGGGTTATAAAAGAGATATAAGATAGGGCAGTGGATGGTGGAGCGGCCGTAATGAGAGCGCAATTTTTGGAAACTTCCTGTTCTGTTTTTTGCAGATGATACTGTATCGTTAAATGAAGATGAAGGGGAGCTGCAGGACTTGGGGAGTAAGTTCGGAAGAGCGTGTAAGAAACGGAATCTAAAGGTGAATGTAGGGTGGAGGAAAGTAATGGTCTTCGAGAGAAATGAAATCACTGAATGCACAGTGAGGCTGGATGATGAGGAACTGAAAAATGCTAGTGCATTTTACTACTTGGGAAATGTGATGAGTAAGGATGGAAGTTTGGAGGATGAAGTGGTTGAAAGGGTAAAACAGGGAAGAAAGGTTGCATCTTCTTTTAAAGCAACGATAATAAGTAGGCAAGTGAACATGAAAGTTAAAAAGTCACTGCATGATACTATTGTGAAACCAACTCTAACATATGGAAACGAAGATTGGACCTTGTTGTAAGGACACAAGCCAAGAGTAAGAGCAGTAGAAATGAGTTACTTGAGAGGAGTATGAGGAGTTACATGGAGAGGCAGCCTGACAAATGAGGAAGTGAGGGAGCGTTGTAGTGTGGAGGTGGATGTAATAGGAAGCGTTATGAGAAATACTTTGAGGTGG
>NC_137012.1:7709642-7759642 GCF_032717465.1 Coenobita brevimanus
TGATTGAACGAATGAATGAATGAAAGTATGAATGAACGAATGAAAAAAATGAAGGGAGGAAAAATGGTAAAGGTAGGTAAGGAGGAAATAATGGAAGAAAAGGAGGAGGAAGGAACAGAGTTGAATGAAAGAGGAAGGGCGGAACGGTAGGAAGCAGGAAGGAAGGGAGAAGCTTGAATGTTGGAAGGAAGAGAGAAGGAAGGAAAGGAAGGAGATGGTAAAAGACGGAGAGGGGAAAGAAGGAAGGAGGGAAGGTAGAGAGGTAGGGATGGAGAGGGAGGGAAGGAGGGAGGAAGTTAGGGAGCTAAGGTAGTGTAATCGAGCATCGCAATTATCGATCTTAGAGAGAGAGAGAGAGAGAGAGAGAGAGAGAGAGAGAGAGAGAGAGAGAGAGAGAGAGAGAGGAGGAAGGGACTTAGTAGGTGATAGTTTACCAGATGAGAGAGTTATGTGAGTTTGGTCAGAGGAAGTCATCTGATTGCTTAATGTGAAGCTTATGGGAAGATAGATAGATTGATAGATAGATAGATAGATAGATAGATAGGCAGATAGAGATACAGATGGAGAGAGAGAGAGAGAGAATCACATTCAAGATATTTGCCTCAGTACATTATATCTCAAAGCCTAAAAAAAAAAATGGTAATTCTTTTAATCATAAATAACTCAGAAATCAATACAGTTATTTTACTGAAATTTGAGGACGTTGCCAGCATGACCTAGGAGCGTAAGTGATACAAAAATGGAGTCTCTTGGTCAAAGGGCAGTCTCGAAATTACATTTTTTTTTTTACTCTACCCATTCATCTGGCAGCCGATAACTGCTATGCCTCTTCCATCATTACTTTGGTGGAGTTTTCGTCTATGTTAATTTTATTTCTCGGAGATCAATGGATGAATACGAAAATAACTTGACTCTACATCTTCTCCATAGAATTTCCTCGTGACTAGCATTCAGATTCTAGTGTTATTCAATTGGTATATATAACTCAGCATTGAAGTGGAGGGAGTGCAGAACAAGTTAAAATGGAAGGGATATAGTATTTAATGCCAAGAGCTATCCCAGACAATTTTGTTCAACTGAGAATGGGTCGCAGGGCCTGTAGAATTTTAGTTTCACCCAAACCCTGTCATAGTCGGTACAACTCTAGTATTCTATTACAATAAACGCCAAAAGAGTTTATTCACATGAGGGTGCGTCAAAGTAGCCTGAGAAAGTTATTTCCTTAAATTCGGTGACGTTTTTTTGTTGGCTTATTCCTATACCTTCAGACGATTTTATTCAGTCCAGGACATATTTTTCGAATTGGAGAAGATACAGAGCATCCCGTGACACATGATACTCCTGGACATATTACGAGTGATGAAAGCTATATTATTATTATGTTTATTGTTTAAATCACACCTGTATCAACATGGCTCCAATTCTCAGACCATACGAAACTACAATTAGTGATGAATTTATGAGTGACTTATCAGGGACACCATTTGGCCCATAAGAATTTCAGTAACGGTTGAGCATTGAACGCACGTTGGTACAGCATTTCTTACTCAGAATAAGGCCGAAAATTAACATCCTGAATTTCATCCCAGTACACTATGTGCGGCCATGAGCCAACATTACTGTACCATCATGCTGCCCTGCCTCTGAATCTCTCATTCCTTCCTAAACATCAGTGTCCCTCCTTCACGTACTCTTTTGCTGTGTGCTTCATATTGCTTTCACGTAAAAATAATTCATGTAACACCTTCCTTTCCCACCGGAAGTGTCGGCGAACTTTTGTTCACGGGTGTACGGCCTTCATCACTTCCTTCTTTACGAGAGGTCTTTCCAAGTCTACATAAAATTGTCTGTAAGCAATAGGAATAAAATGGAACATGACGTCATTGGACAGAAGTGGTGTTCTCGTCATCTCCTGGGATCAGATCTATGGCAATGACGTCATAATTGGCATTTCGTGACGTCACATTCATCCTTTTCCCTGATTGGTCTCTTACACCCTGACGTTATATACTGCCTCCATCTGATTGGCCGCACCTACTATGGCGTCATATACCATCTCCAGCTGATTGGTCCTTCACCATGACGACTTTGCCGATTTTTAATGTAAGAGTTTCTGTTCTCGTAGACTTTGGATTTGTCGTAACTGCTCTCCATTAGCGAATTATTTAACGTAACAACTCTACCTCAGCGAATTATTTGGCTCAATATTCCTGAATGTTCTCTTTTACGACTTGAACTCTGTCCATATTGTCCCGTCAGTCAGGTGATGCTCTCTCTCTCTCTCTCTCTCTCTCTCTCTTGCTCGTCTGGACGATGTCACTCAGCTTAGGAATGAAATTTCGTTGTAAGCTGTTTAATGAACACTATTAAACCACTTCAGCCCGAAAAGCCTCTCTTAGCCGGAAAAAAATCGGAATGAAGTTATTACACACACACACACACACACACACACACACACACACACACACACACACACACACACACACACATCTACAGTTCTTTCACATCTAATAGGCTGAGGTTTTCGTCCATTTGCTGCTTATTTCCAGCGGTGGCGGAATGGGACAGTACTGCGGCTCAGCATTCTTTCCATATAATTCTTCTTGGTTATACTTCTTTCACCTTACCTGGAGATTTTTTTTAAATTTCCAGCTTGTTTCACATAAGTCAGTAGCGGAATAGGATAAAGCTACAGCTCTACATCCATTTACACTTTGTGACAAGCATAGTACTCTAATCATAATCTGTTGTTGCATCTCAACACTCAAGATGGAGAAATGACAAATTTAGGCCAAAGTAGAATAAAAGAAGTATATAGCAGCATATTCTAGTGCCATTCAAGATAGAGAATATTTGAAATATAAACAATATAGTGGTGGTTTGTGTCGCCGTCAAAGAAGCTATAATACGCGAGTTTAGTCGCTAGAAAAGAGGTGCTAGAAAGTCTCCCATTCTAGCGAAAACACTAAGAAGTGAAGTTATTATTAGGTAAAAGTGACGTCATCGCGAGGTAACAAGTGACGTCATCGCTAGGTAAGAAATGACGTCACTGCTTTTGTGCATGCGACGTGACATTATGACGAAAGGAGTGTTATGGTCGCTTTTAAACATAGATCCTTGGACAAATATTGCAGTGTTTAACCTCCACCACGTCTATCTGTGTTGTAAATACCCCATCATGGGCTGGTTCAATAAGACACATGATAAACTCCTTCTACTCCCTCTCGTAACTCTTTATTTATTTATTTATTTATTTATTTGAGGGAACCAAAAGGTGCATGTAGAATTAACGCCATGTCTCTTAGGACTGCATTGTAAGTGTTATGGGAGCTTTGTGGCACCTTTCTCGGTGATTTTTTTTTCCCCACAATATCCCTTAACATTGTCTGGTATGTTATTTATCTCTTGTTAATACTGGCCTAGATTGCATAAGAAGGTGTAAATAAAAGAATAAACCGCTGAGGAAGGGATGTTGCGAAATCTCCATGCCAACAAGGAATATTGGCCTTTTATAGGTGAGGAAATTTATTAGTTAGCTTTGTGTGTGTGTGTGTGTGTGTGTGTGTGTGTGTGTGTATGTGTGTGTGTGTGTTTCAAGAACGGATAAGGAAAGAAAAGTCTAGAATCTTTCCATGTTACGAAAAGAAAGTTATCAGCTTTTCTTTTGTTTCTCCTCCTGCTTTCATTTTTCTTATTTTTTTCTTTTATTTCTTATTATTCCTATTTTCTTTTCATTTTGCAGGATGGACAAGGAAAGGACCATACAATTATTTCCCATGTCTCTCGTTCTGCCTGCAGGAACAAATATCAGGAGAGGGAAATTATCAGGTTTTCTATTTTCTTCTTATTTTCTTCAGGATAGACAAGTTAGGAAAATACAGATACTTCCCATTTCCCTTTTTCCCTTAAATGAAAATCAGAGTTACTAGAGGGAGCTGACCATTTCAATTTAGTGGTATAATATGGTAGGTTTGTTTCACTCGACGGAACTGGGCCGCACTACTATCGACGAGTCTTAGTAGGAGGTAGAGGTGAGTCTTCTTGGTTACTATACTCGTTTTACTCTAACTTGGTCCAAAATTGACATCTCTTCATTTTGAATGTTGAAGTATAACATCAGATTGACACTATATTATGATGCTAGACACAGAGAAGTGAATGCTAAGTTGTAACAATAGATTAACACTAGAAAGAGATACTCTTCACGAAGCGGTGCTGTGGAAAGGATGTAGAGCCCTAGTACTATCTTCTACCACTGAGCCTCGTGATAAACCCTGTAAAAGGACGCAAATCTTGCCAAGTTAGAGTAAACAGACTGTAGGCAAGTCGACCCTCACTTCTGACTACACCTGGACATCAACTGAGAGAGAGAGAGAGAGAGAGAGAGAGAGAGGCAAGGAGGGGGCTTAAGGGTCATTTTCACGTAAATAACAAATCGACCATAGTTTGTTCTTGTTACCTCCACAAGGTTTTACAGTTTTGAACAACCTGCCTCAGTAGTGAGGGGGTTACTGAAAACTATATCTGTTTCTTCAGTTAGGGAAGTCTGTCCCAAACTGTCTAAAATCGTCTGGAGATAAAATGGACCAAGATTTGTGCAGTTTTGATACTACATTGTTTCTGCTCCAACTTGGCCTATAATTGTCATCTCTCCATTAAGAATGTTGAACTTCAACATTTGATAAACACTAGATAATGATCCTAGTCACAAAGAAGTGCTGTGGATTGGATATAGAGCAAGAGGTACTGTGGAATGGATATAGAGCCACAGCATTTGTCGTTTTCTGCCACTGAGTTTCGTGACAAGGTGCCACAGGACGATAATCTGATCCACGTTCAAGTGAAAGAACTGTAATTACTGTAAAGGCAAAGACAGAAGTGTTTTCCTAAAGTCTGACTAATACATAAAGGAAACAAGACAGCACTCAGAGAGCGCATGCCCCCGCCAGTACCATTGCCATTAAAAAGTATCCGGATCCGATTCCGTGGGGATATTGTGTGGAATACGTAGGATCCGGATCCGCCCCTAAATTTAATCAATTGGTCCTTGACTCATGGCCCACTCTTGCAGAAAATTTTATTGAAATTCATGGAGACCTTTTGGAGATGTTATACATAGGAATCGGATCCGGATCCGCCCCATAATTCAGTCAGTTCCACCAAATTTCAGTGAAATTCACTGAGATATTTTGGAGATATCGTATGGACAAACAGACAGACAGACAAACATATGTGAATACATACCCTCCACCAACTTCGCTGGCGGAGGTAAATATCTAAATTAAGCAGTAGTAAAGATAGGGTCTTTCACTGTATTTCGCAAGTTGTATTTTTTTTCAAACGGAACTGGGAATGTAGTTGTTTCTTTGACAGTACAACAGTACAATGCATAGACCTTGGCAAGAAAGAGAATCTGAAAAAAAAAAAAAAAAAAAAAAAACGTAGGAAGTAGTGAAATTAAGTTCTTTCAGAGTTCAGGCAATGAGAATCGTCTTTTAAAACTGGCTAATCCGTAGTCTTCCTCGGACTGTGACTGTGATGGAAAAGTTTGTGATTTGACTGACGCGGTGAACCCAAGGAGAGGCAGCGAAGTTACCGATGCCAAACAAGAGAAAACGGATGAAAAGAGAAGAAGTTAAATCTCTCTCTCTCTCTCTCTCTCTCTCTCTCTCTCTCTCTCTCTCTCTCTCTCTCTCAAGTTGGAAAAATGGAAAAGAAACGAAAGGTTAGAAATTTTTTCTCTCTTAAAGCTGGAAAAATGGAAGAGGAACAAATGGTTACAACTCTTTCTCTCTCTCTCTCTCTCTCTCTCTCTCTAAACTGGAAAAACGGAACAGAAACGAAAGGTTAGTACTCTGTGTGTGTGTCTCTGTGTGTGTGTGTGTGTGTGTGTGTGTGTGTGTGTGTGTGTGTGTGCCATTTGTCAACTGGTTTACAGTTGTACCTTTTGAGAGTTGCTATGATTCCGCCTATTTTCAATTTATTTAAGCATCATATATAGAAAACAATCGAGAAGAACGAGAGAGAGAGAGAGAGAGAGAGAGAGAGAGAGAGAGCTTGTATGTTTCTCTTTTTCTTTCTGTAGACGTAGGTTTACGAGCGAGTGAGCAATGTTGACTCTCAGTTATGTTTGGAAATGAGCTGCCCAGCCCTACCCGGCCTGACCGTCACGCCAGACAGAAGCTAATAACTTTACTCCTATGTGAAGTGAGTTAAAACTCTTTCTTCATGTGATACATTCTTTCAAAAAATTTTGCTGTCAACTAAAAGCTCACCCATAAAGGCGTTGGAACCCCTTGGAATCTCGAGCTTTCCAAGGGAGTGTTCGGCTCTGATTGGTGAACGCTAGAATTACGAAATCAAAATTTAAAAGATTTTCCGTCGTAACACTGTGTCTTTTGGCATCAGCTCTAGCAGATGAATAAAGGAAATTCCGCCTATAACTTTACATGAACGTTTTTGCCACGTTTTGATATTGAAATCACCAAGGAAAAAATCCCGTTTCTGGCTTTAATTAACTAATCAATCACGAAGTCATTATCATTTCAATTTCGTCGACACGGCAGGTTGGCAGCGGAGATAGTAGAATATAGCACTGCACGTGTGACGAATGCTACGGCCCCTCGCTTTACACAAGCACTAGCGTATCATTGGCACCTATGTTGTTCAAACAAACCTTGAGCTATATTATGAACTTCGATTTTCTTCTCTTCATAAAATGTGCTCCACAATACTCAATGAGCGAATCTAAATTTAACCAATAGTCGAAAATCGTTCAGGGAGATATCATCTAAGGGAAACGCCCTGTTTCTTACTTTCATCCTGCGTTGGATATACCAGGGGGAAATTGTCATAACATGGTGCTCGCATGGTCCTCACGAGCTCACAAAGAGCACTTTACTGGGTGTAAAATACAGCCATTCAGGGGAGAACCCATTATCTCGTAAGAGGATTATTAGATTTTAAAACTATGAACTGCAATGGCTTGATAGTGATCCAGGTGATTTCTTTATGTGACAGGTTTCGTGAGAGCCTTTATTATGGAAGGTTTAGTAACATAATTTAAGATTAACTTCCTTCCTACTGAATTTATAATTGCGTCAGCACCATTACTTTTACCGTATAGACTATACTGATTTATGGATAATGGTGCTGTATAAGCATCTAGGTGCACTTTGAGGTTAACGTTGAGAACGTCATTTTGTAACTTAATAAGGTATAATGAATTCGATTGACTTGATTCTCACGCAGTTTTGAGTTTTTGCCCTTATAATTAGCATTAACAAAATGGTCGCCAAATTGGCATTTTCGGGCAATTTGTCTGAACAAGCATTTATATAATTATAAAGTACGATGAACCATAATGAGGGAGGAGGATTCTGGCTAAGTTTATTATGCAAATGTTAACATATACCTGTAGTAAGATTTGAGGCTAATAAATGTTTCCTCTTATTTGCAGGCGACGTTAGATCCAGTAGTTATCATGAACTATCTCTATGAACATTTTTTTACACTATAGATCCTATGATTGGATCTGGATTAGATGAGGTGCGTGTGGACAGTGGAGTACTTGGGCAAGGTAACATGGAACTTGTTCTCTCGGGAAAGACATATAACAAGGGCATGAGGGTTCACAAACTCCACCTTGCAAGCTGTTTGGCGACTTTTGTATTTTTTTTTTTTTTCAAATCTTTCTGTTGTTTGTTGCTGACACAGATAAGGAATGCCCATGCTGAGCTTTCCACAACTGTCGCCGATGACAAGCCCAAGCGACTTACAGAACCATTATTATTTCTGATACAAAAACGGTTTCCCAACCTCCTGACAGATTGTTTAAAGTAAATCCGATGATGTGAACTTCATTTTCTGGTGGCAGTATAGGGAAATGGTCTTGTTAATGTTGCAGTTCACTCGAGGTCAGAGCAATGGTATCTGGGACTTTTATCTTCATTCCTTCAGTCATATGTGACCATGCTTCAAGCGATATGACCATCTGAACTATGCAAAATAGGGTACATTATAACTATCTAACTGAAATGCACCAACTTCCAGAGGCCGTAACAGCAGAGTTTAGATGAGGCAGTTATGCTGTCAAGTGATCTCGTCAAACTTTCAGTCAAGTAGCTCCAGACCAAGCCATGGAGTTAAATGGCGATGGAAAGAAAGGTGGTGGTATCATTGCTATCACTAAGACAACATCAGCACTGTTCAGGTGGACTCTGTCACATAATCTGAGATCACATAATATATCAGCAAGGACCCATGCTACAAACCTTCATAATAAAGCTGCGAAATCACGTCAAAAGCGTGACAACGACGGTGAAAGTGCCTGCTATCGATCTTCCTTCGGTTAGGTATATTTTCAACTGTTTGACAGCCAGAGTCACTGTGAAACCTTGTCACAAAAGACCTGGCAACAGCTGCAATACAAGGTTCACTGCTTCGAGCCAAGGAGCTTCAACAAGAAGAAATATATGGCTTTGTACAAAAAAATATTAACTCTAGCAGAGCAACGTGACAAACCAGACGTTTCATTCCATGCCATCCTCCAGAGGAAAAACGTCCCAACATTTGCCATTCTGTATGAAGTGGTTAAGGCTGCTAAGGGCAAAGACAAGAGAAATATCCTGATGGAAGACAGAAATGCCTTCAAACATCTAATTACAGTCTATGATACTGGTCGACCAGTTGAACTGTTATCTGTTGGAAAGCATGAGGTTCTTCCAGTCCCTTTGTCACTTGCAGAAATGAATGGTATAATCAGCACTGGGAACAAGTCTGTTCTGGCAGATGTGATAACAGAAGCCATAAACTGTCCTGAGACTACTGAACTTCAAGAAACATCTTCTTGTCTTATCATCGATGGACGAGCACCGGTGGTATCTCAGAGAAAGCCTGACAATGCACTGACCTTTGGAAATCTGGCTAATGCATATGTTAGCACAGAACTGAAAGCAGTTTCTAAATATCAGTGGATAGATGTTTTGTTCGGCATTTAAAGGGAAGAGACAATTAATGCTGCCACCAGGACATGCCACAGCAAAGCCACTCGATCAGTTAGACAACTTACTGAGGGTCGTGATGAGCCTCTTTCAAAAAACTGGAAGGATTTTCTGTCATTGGCTGACAACAAAGCCGATGTAGCAAAATTTCTTCTCCAGGGAACTCTCCTTATAGGCTCTGAAGGATAAAGAAATTGTTGTTGCTGGAGGGTTTAGGAAGGAAGTTGAGGACAGGTCATAAATGGGACAACTAACTTGAATGTGCTGAGATCTATACACGAAGAAGCTGACACAAGGCAGGTGTTGCAGGCTGTACTCAGTATAAGACAGTTGTTGTGTCATCATGGGACACAGATGCCCTACTGTTTTTGGTTTCCCAGTTCCCACGTATGCATGTCAGGTACATCAAAGCATCAGCGATATATATCAGTTGATGCTGTATTCAACAGTCTGCCGAGAAGTTTGGCCACAACACTGCTACCCTTTCACGCATTAACTTGGTGTGACACCACCTCCTATCATGCAAATCACACCAAACGATCATCATGGAAGGTCATCAAAGAGCACCACAAACTGCTGAAGAACCTGGCCATTGGAGAACTTACAAAGGAGACAATTAAATCTGGAGAAGCGTTCGTCTGCCGAACATATAGTGTACATGAAATAATCTCTGTTGAATCGGCATGATACTGTATTTCTTTTTCAAACACTATTAAACCAGAAGCAATGTCACAGACAGGTGAAGCACTTCGTTTCTACTTGATGCGAGTACACTGTCAGGCCATGGTTTACAGAAATGCACATCGTGCCATACTGACCCTCGTGCACCTGTGGAAATAGGATGGAACCGCGGTGATTCCGGACTAAAGCCTGTTCTAATGTCATTGAATCCAGTCCAAGAAAGTTGCCTCGAGATTATTTCATGTGCATACAAAAAAAAAAAAATGCAATAATCGACGCTGCAAATGTCACAAATCAGAGGTGAGGTGCACATCAGTGTGTGCCTGTCAGCAACAGAGTGATGACCAGACCCCCTTGTATGACTCTGATGTTGTTTGGCAGAGAAAAACGTGCGTGACATTGCTAACTGTGCCTCATTGACTTAGTACGAAAAAGACCGGCATTAATATACGTGATATATAAATGCTTGTCAAAATAAATTGTCCAAATAGGGCAATTTGTCGGCTATTTTGGTTATGTACAGTAAATTAGAAGGTCGAGAACTTAAAAATCGGCTTTGGGAACCTGGTTATCCGAATTCGGGATGCACATATTATATTCAAAATAATGAGGTTCCCACATTTTACCTCAAAATGCATCTAATATTCACATTTCTCAGAAATCAGTCGAGTCATAAGCTTCGTGATTTCCTTGGCAATAATCACAGACGATTGTTATCAAGATCGCTTTTCTTTCTTTTTTTTGTACTGCTATTATTGCGCCATTTAAATTTCTCGGCCTTCAGTATTTGATAACGCGAGCTCCATTTGAAGGATATGAGTTGTTTTTTTTCAAGTCACTGATTTTGAAATTGCTTTCATACAAGTACTTTTACAGAACTTTTTTTGTTTTTTGCATTTCGGATTCTCCGTAACAGGAATTATTATTATTACCGGTGTTATTATTATTATTATTATTATTATTATTATTATTAGTAGTAGTAGTAGTAGCAGTAGTAGTAGTAGTAGTAATAGTAGTGGTGGTGATGATAGTAGTAATAGTAGTGGTGGTGGTGGTAGTAGTAATAATAGTGGTAGCAGCAGCAGCAGCAGTAGCAGTAGTAGTCTTTGTAGTAGTAAGAGTAAGAGTAGTATTAGTGCTAGTACTAACACTACTAATACTATGACTTTGGGTATTATTATTTTTTTTATCATCATCATTATTATTATTATTATCATTATTAATATTATTATTATTATTATTATTATTATTATTATTATTATTATTATTATAATTATTATTATTGTTATAATTATAATTATTGTTATTATTATTATTATTATTATTATTATTATTATTATTATTATAATTTAACCTTGTCTTACGGAATTAGGGGGTAGGTTTTCTTCATGAGTTCACCGTCACAAAATTTTCATATAATACGTAGAAAACAGCAGGGGCTATTTCTTCATCTCCTAGCTTCGTCCTCTGTTGCGTCTGCTGTACCCAACCCAACCCAGTCAAAGCAAAGCATAGTAAAGCAAACCAAACCAAAATAAGCCAAACCATACCTAGTCTAACCCAACCAACACAACTCATCCCAAATCAGACCTGGCTTAGCCCAACCCAAACCAAACCTGACCTAACCGACCCTAACCCCATTCAACCCAACCAAAAGCAAACCAAAACCCAACCAAACCAAACCTATTGTAACTCAACCCAGTCCATCCCAACCCAGCCAAGCTTAACCCAGCCCAACCCAGACAAATCTAAAATAACAACAAAAGAAACGTCCCTTGTTATAGGCAGAAGGTAAATGTTTTAAAACCTGTGATTCTTTTCCCCGTTATACAAGTCGAGAAAACTGCAAAGGAAGTTATTTTAAGAAGAATGGTTCATTTTAAGCCACTGACTGATTTTCAAGAGGGCGGGACCAGGTATGCCATTGTGGGTCTTATAGAAGGATGGTATTAAGGGTCATTCTGGTTTGAGTGGCCAGTTTGTTTTCATCTGATGGAACTGGGGTACATACGCAGTTTGAATCCTAAGTAATGGTTGCACGAAATTCGATGAGCTCTAGTTTTGTGGTGGAACTGGGTGTCCTTGGTTACCAGTTAGCTCTATATTCCAGTCTGACTAGACTTGAACACCGACGGAGCTGAGAGGGGTTAGAAATATTTTTTGCTGTAAGTTAAACTCCACATTGGTTGATTCAAGGGCCGGTGAACGTGGACTGAGAGATTTAGTGATGGTAGGTGGATTAACGATATTTTACAATCTGTTCTTTTCTAGGCGTAAAACTGTCATCTCTCCATTTTGAATGTTGATCTGTAACAAGAGATTAACACTAATAAGGTGACAGTCACGAAAGGATGCAGGGCTGTACAGATACTTCATTTTGATATTAGGCTACGGGCAAGGCTACAAGAGGACACAAATCCCCGCTAAATTATAGCGAATGAACTGCTGATGAATTTAAATTGCTCCAAATGGACTATAATTGCTGTAGATAATTATAAGACAAGAGATTTAATTAGTTTTAAGTGGAACTAAAGGCATTTTAGGTTGACTGATGTGTAATAAGGTGGGTTATGGTTATGTTAGGTGGATTTAAGGGTTTTTGAAGTGGATTGCAGTTTTTTCGGGTAACTTTAAACTGCTTTAGGTGAGTTTAAGATTGTTTTGGGTGAAATAATTTGCTTTTAACTGCATTTGGACGATTTTGGTGGCTCTTATTTTTACCGATATATTAAAATAATGTACGTGTATTGAGAAAGTTCCTAGTTGTTTGGGGTGGATTCTTAAAAGCATATTTTGTGTATGGTGGATTTATGTTAGCTTAGGAAGTTGTATGATTATTTTTAAGCAAATATATCCACTTTAGTTCGAGGACTAAATTTTGCTTGTATACCTGCTCCTGCCAAGCATTATATATATATATATATATATATATATATATATATATATATATATATATATATATATATATATATATATATATATATATATATATATATAGCTTAGCAGAGCCCTCTATATAAGAAAATAATGAAGTAGGCAATACTCAATCTTTACAGTTAGGAAAGTCCGTCCTAAGATAAGTAAAACTGTCTGGGGATAACAGCTATAAAATTAACAAGCACAGAATTACCACCTTGCTTGTGTAAACCCGCATACAGCTATATGAGGATTTGCATACGGAGCACCTTGTGTATAAAATCCTTATAGCGTGACTGACTGACCGGCCTCTTCCACCAATGCCCCCGCCTGTAAAAAGAGGACATAATATAAGGGTTGGTATTGTGTGACTAGTGAGGGTGGTAAATGCGGATTGACTGTGAAGTAAGTGGATTCAAGGGTGTTGTATGAGAATTTACGGATGTTTGAGAAGGCTAAAAGGCATCTAGGGTGGATTCTAAGTAGTTTTAGGGGATTTAAGTACTCATTGGTTAACTGGAGATTTTTTTAGATGAATTTTATTTTTCGTTCCTCATTCGATCCTTCTTCGTCCGATTTCTTCCCTATTCCGTCCAATACCCCACCTATTCCTCCCAGTTACAACCCCGTCTAGTCCAATCTCCCTGTCCTGCAAAATTTCTCCCCATCATGCCCAGTCCCTCCTCTATCCTGCTCAGCATCTTTATCACGCCCAGTTTCTCCCTAATCCAACCTAATTTCTCCCCCATCATGCCAGATGTCTCCTTTATCTGTTTATCTATCTCTATATACGATATATAGATAGGTAAATAGATAGGTAGACAGATGGATATATCTTGCCCAATTTCTCCCCTATCCATTCCAGTTTCCCCTATCACGCCCAGGGAAATATACCGTCCAATTTCTGCCCACGCCCGTAAAATTTTCCCCCGATCCCGTCACATTGCTCCTCCAGCATACTCAGTTTCTCCTCCATCTCTCCCAGTTTCTCCTTGGTACTCCCCAGTTTCTTCCCTATTCACCCAGGACCTCTCAGAACCCTCCCATTTTCCACCATATGCCGCCTATTCCTCCCATAACCTGCCCAAGTTTTCCCGTACCCCGCCCAATTTATTTTCACACTACCCTGCTTCTCCCAGTCACAACCAGCGTTCCCTGTTTCACGTCCATCTTGGCTCTGTTCCGCCATATTTCGACCTGTTTCAGCTGATTTAGACCTAATCCATTGTTTTGAACTACTGTATTTCACCCTGTTTCGATATATTTCACCCTACTTCTGCCTGTTACACCTTATTTCGACCTATTTCATCCAGATTCGACCTATTTCACACAAATTCCTCTGATTTCATTCTAATTCAGCTTTTTCATCATGTTTCGACCTATTTCACCCAATTATTAAATATTCCACTCCATTTCGACATAATTCTACCTATTTCGCCCTATTGCACCGTATTTCAACATATTTCACCGTTTCGAACTATTCCACCCTATTTCTAATTATTCCGCATAATTCCGACATATTTTACCCTATTTCGACCTATTTCATCCTATTCCTAACTATTCCATCCTGTTTCAACTTGTTTCACCCAGCTTCGCCTGCCTTGCACCCCTGACTGAGACAATTCCCTTACCTTAATGATCTGATTTATTCTTAATGCTTTCCACAATCCTTGTCACCCAGTCATATGCTTTCTCCAAATCCATGAAAACCGCATACAACTTCTTTCTCTTCTGTAGAAACTTTTCCAATAAAGATCTAAGAATGAATATCTGATCTACACAACCTCTTCCCTTCCTAAACCCTCCCTGTTCTTCTCCAACTAATTCCTCTGTTCTTTCTCTAACTCTGTCAATAAGTATCCTACCATACACTTTCTATATTATACTAAGAAGACAAATTCCCCTATGATTACCACACACTTCTTTTTCCAGTTTTTCTTTGTACAAGGGAATAATTATACCTGACTTCCAATCCTCTGGGACTCTACCTTCCTCCCAGGCCAATCGGCACATTTTCCACATCCATTCTACTACTATCTCTCCCCCATGCTTCAGCATTTCACCACACACTCCATCAATTCCTGGGGCTTTCCCCAATTTAACTTTCTTCATTGCTTCCACAACTTCTATCCTACTGATTTCTTTCTGTCTTCTCACCTCCCTCCTTCTCCCAGCCATTCCCCAGCCACTTATACTCGCTTTACTTCCAACCTCTATGTTCAAAAAATCCTTAAAGTGTTCTCTCCATCTGCTCACATTTTCTCCCTTCTCCACTAGTAATCTACCATTTTTATCTTTCACTCCCCTGCTAACTTCACTTCCACCCTGTCTTACTCTTTTCACCTCTTTCCAGAACAGTTTCTTTCAGTCCCTCCACTTTACACTCAAGTTCCTTCCAAATTCTCATCCACTCACTTCTTACTCTCTCTTACTAATCTTTTTACCTTTCTTGTTCTTTCTACATATAACTCTCTCTTCTGCCTCTCAACTTCTTCCACGCCCCTATTTCTCATCCATTCATTGTATGCTTTCTTCTTTTGTGCCACAGCCTGTCTCACTTCTTCATTCCACCACCCTGTTCCTTGCACACCCCTCCGTCTTCTCTCATCCCACACACTACATCACATGCTGCACATATTTCTTCTGTGAATATCCTGCACACACATTCCACGTCCCCCATCCGCTCCAATTCATATTTGCCCAATCGTTCTTCCACTTCTCTCTTATACTCTGCCTTTTTCTCATCCTCTTGTAACCTTTCCACTCTCCTTACAAATACTCCTTCTTCCCGTCCTTCCCTTCTTCTATTTCTCCATCTTAATTGGATCTTGATTCTGGCCACCACCAAGTAGTGGTCAGAAAGTCCACTCCCCCAACCTCTATAAGCTCTTGCATCCATTACACATTTTCGCATCCTTTTATCCACACACACATAATCAATCATTGCCTTCCTTTCATTCAGTTCACCACCCACCATTCTCATCACTCGCCATATATACTGTGGATCATTTTGTGCCTCAAGAAGGTATTGGCTATCACCAACCCGCTCCCTGAACAAATGTCTACTAATGCACTGCCATTCTCATCTGTCTCAGCAGGCACACCCCACTCACCAACTATTCCATCCACCTTCACATTCCCTACTTTACTATTCATATTACCGATCAGAAACACTCTCTCATTCCTTCCAAACTTTTCCATGCACACTTCCACATTTGTCCAGAACTCTTCTCTTACTCTGCTTGCATGATCTTGCGTTGGCGCATACGCACACACAATCGCCCACATTTGTATTCCAAGTTTCAATCTTTCCCACATAATCCTTGACCCAACTGATCCTTACTCTCTTATGCTCTTCTTCCATCTTTTACTCACAACTATACATACTCCTTTTTTTGCCCTCTCATTCTCACCTACTCCTACACATATACCCCATCCATATACCCATTCTCTCACACTCTCACCTCTCCATTAAGTTTCAGTTATTCTGCATACATCAACTTTTGCACCCTCAAGCACCTGGACAATCTCTCTCTTTCACCTCATCATTCGCTCCCCTTACATTCCATGTTCCGATAACCATGTCCTTTGTCCAGTCCTTGGTCGTCATCTTTTGGTCAGTCCTTGTCCGAGGCTTATTGTTTGTCTTTTTAGTTTGTTGTTTTCCGGGGAGGGGCGCTAACCCTCCGGCAACCCTTTTAGTCACCTTTTACGACAAGCAGGGATACTGGGGGAGTATTCTTGAAAAAAAAACTCTAACCCTAGGGGGTACTTGCAAACAGTATTTGAAAACAACGTATGTTTCGTATGTTACATATACATATACATGAATATTGCATATAGAAATGTACCCAAGAGTGATAATGCATATATTATGTACATAGGTTATGTATGCGTATGCAGTAGTGATATATACTTACATGGGCCTGATAGGGTGATTCCTGTTGTCCTCAAGAGCTGTGCTACTGTGCTTACACCCTGCTTAGGTAACTTCTTGCGCCTTTGTCTGTCAGCTTGTGCCTTTCTTTCTCGCTTCAAGCTTGCTGTCACTCAGCCAGTCCGAAAGTAGGGTGACCAATCCCAACCCTCTAACTATCATGGAATTCCTGTAACATCCTGTATTTCAAAAGTTTTTGAGTCTACTCTTAATAGCACAATTTTATAGCATCTTTCCTATCACAACCATCTTTCTGATCGTCAGTATGGGTTCCGCTAGGAAAGCTCAACTAGAATTCTTCAAACCTACATTTCAGACTCGTGGTCATCCTCCTTTCGGAACTTTGGCAATAGTTTTGCCATTGCACTTGACATCTCAAAAGCTTTCGATCGAGTCTGGTATAAATTTTTAATTTCCAAACTGCCCTCTTACTGTTTCTTTTCTTCTATCTGCACCTTCTTCTCTAGCTTCCTTTCTGATTGTTCGATAATTGCTGTTGTAGACGGTCAACGTTCTTCTCCTCAAGCTATCAATGGAGGTTTTCCTGAGGGCTCTGTCCTATCACCAATTCTCTTCCTTCTGTTCATCAAGGACATCCTTAGCTGTACATCTAACCCTATTCACTCATATGTTGATTACTCCACTTTTCACCTTTCCATTCATTTCCCGCAGCATCAATCTCAGCAGTTACTTCAACAAACAAGGGATAAGGCTATGGCACACCTAATGCCTGACATGGGTCATATATTTGACTTGTGTAAAAATAATCTTGTTTTTAATGCATCAAAAATTCAGTTCTTACATCTTTCAACCTGACAAAATCGTCTGCAGGAGTATCCTCTAATTTTTAACAATATCCAACTCAATCCTGCTTCATCTTTAAACCCTACACCGCGGGGTTGTTTTTAGGCTTCTTGCACGTCCCGCGAGGATATTCGTGCTCCAACTGACTTTTTAAAAATATTTGCCAAAAATCAGTTATTAGTCCTAGAATATTATAATTTTATATGCCTATGACAAATACCTTCAGTTTTCTCCTGGGATGTTTGTTGAGCCTTCATCGACAACTGTAGGACTTGTGGAGACTTCTGAAGTTGGGTAACTAAGTCTCCACTTTACACTTCCCGACATCCCGTAATATGATTACCGCAGCCTGATACACTCACTAGAAACACTATTCTATGATTTTCAAATAGTTTGGAATCCATACTAAAAAAAAAAAAACTGAAAACAATGAAAAGTACAAGCGCTTACGAGCTTCCCGCTTGCGCTTCTTCCCCGCTGGTATTCTGTCATTTATTATTCATAAAAACACTCACACTTTATATTCCTATTACTTTATAACACTTATATATATCTGCACTATTTATCCATAAGTTTCCTTCAGTAACAGTAGTTTATTGTCACTGTAGGCATTCAATTTCTCTTTCAGTAAAATACGTAGAGAGCCAAGGTTTCACTTTTACTGTCATAACTTCAAGTATTTGTACTCATATTCTTATATTACTAATTATTTACATTTCTATTTACATATTCTATTGTATTTTCAATATTTACACTTCTGTTTTACTTACACTATGTTATGCACTGTCACTTGCAGTAACTTATAAAACTATAGTACACTGTTCAATCATATTTACATCCATTGCTTTAACTTGCTATTTACACATTTTTTACACATTATATACACATTATTTACATTTTCCACTTGCACTTTTAGAACTGCTTCAGGCTGTGGTAATCAAAGAGGCAGGTAATGCAGAGGGGAACCTGGCATTCAGCGCACTGCCAAGAGGTGCCTTTGTGCTCAGGTGTGCGTCTGGTGGTATGTGCACACACCTGGCACATGTGAATCGCAGTCTTCCTCTTCGCTGTGGCAGGTATTTGCACCAGTCTGTGCCGATCCATGTATGCCCTCTCCTCAAGTCTGTCAGGAAGTCCAACAGAATGGCACCTTGGAGCTGCTGCTGTCATCCTACCATATCTCTCATGCAGCTGCTGAACACAGGTCCTGGCAAACAACCTCAGGGAGAAGGACTTGGGTGGCTTTACCTTCATCATGTACAGGATGAAGGCGTTCAGCATCGTCATGTCAATGAGATGCAGAAAAACTTTCCTGTACCACCTACTGTAGTATTCTTCCTGAGGCAGTCGATCTCTCCAGTCATTATGTCGGACTTGTCCACCAGCCGCATGTTGATATTATAGTCGATGACAGCATCAGGTTTCCTCACAGGTTTGCCTGTCCTACGGTCGACCTTCCCACTGTCTTTCAGTTCCCCCTTGTGTACGGTGGTGAGCATGTGCACGACCCTCTTGTCATGCCACCGTATTGCCTGCATCTTCTCAGACTTGCGTAGGTGCACGTCTCCTCACTGCGAGTTTCCTGCCTCAGGGAATTTGGGGAAGTTGGCACGATTGCTCTTCACGGTGCCGCAGGAGCCGATGCCGTGCTCTGAAAGGTATTCAGGAAGTTTCGGTGCTGTATAGTAGTTGTCAGTATACAGCACATGATTCCCACCAAAATAACTTTCAAGCAGCACTTTCACTACACAGCCTGAGAAGCCAAGGGGGTGTTTTCTGTCTAGATCGACAGCGCTGGCTGAATAGATGACAAAGTCAAGGACGTACCCGGTCTTAGAGTCGCACAGTACAAAGAACTTGATTCCAAAGCGATGGTGTTTGCTTGGAATGTACTGTAAAAACCTAAGACGTCCTCTGAACAAAACCAAGGATTCTTCTATGACAACCTTCTGAAATGGGTGGAAGAATGACATAAACTTATCATTCATTCTGCTCAGAATCTCCCGGATCTTCCAGAGTGGGTCAGTCTGGGAAGGTCCATCGTTGTTGGCGAAGTGCAGGTTTCCCATGATGTTCCAGAAGCAATCTCTGGCCATGTACTTATTGAAGGTGGGTGAGGGTAGTAAGGGGTCCATGGACCAGTATTCTTCCAACTCATGCTTCTTTGAATGTGGCATGAGAAGCATGAGGGTGAAGAACACATACAGCTCCTGCTTTCCCAACATGGTCCACTGCTGCATCTTTGCTGCACCTGCACCACTTGCAGCACGTTGTGACTCGTACCTGTTTGTCTCATCACATACCGGTATGTGCTGCATGACTTTGTCATTGAGGAAGGCCAAAAGGAAGTCCACACACTCAGCATCCTCGTCAAGAGTGAAGGCAGCCTGTATTCCTGAGGAACTCTCATCAAAATGGGGTTGTTCAGGGACGAAATTGGAACCTTCCGTCCTCACGAAGGCGTCCAGGATTCCCTGTCGTGGCAGTGTAGGGTGGTTGAGGGTGGAGGGTGGCTGTGAGGCAGACTGGGCTGTTTCAAGGTCACTCTCACTGACCCTAGGTTGCCGTGTAGCACTAGCAGTCCATACTCTAGTTGCTACTCTACTTTTACGAGTCAGGGATTTACCTATTCCCCTACGGCCTGCCTTCACTGTAGGTGCTGATGGAGACTCCGACGACGAAGAATTAGGAGAAAATTCCGCTGAAGATGAGGAAGAAATTAGTGAAGTGGGGCTGGGGGAGTGGGGAGATGATTCACCTCAAGACTCATAGCAAGCTGGGTCACATGGGGCCATTGTTCCAGGGCTAACCCGATGCCTTTTCATTCCCTTCCCAAATTCCTTCTCTTGCTGCACTAAGGGATCCTTTCCCTTGGAGCTAGGGATAACTTGGGACACTGAAGCACTCTTACTTGGAGTTTCTGTCACGATTTCCTCCCCAGGCTCATCACACGATTCACCCGAAGGATTAAAGTCAATATCCATCATTATCATAGATAATTCTGCCAGTTCACATTCCACTGCTGAGTCACTTAGTCCTTTACTGCTTCCCACACGAGTTTTTCTACGGGTAGAGGTCACAGGGCCCTTTGCAATGGGCACAGAAGCGGTGGAAATGGCGGGGCGTGAGTGCGACATAGTTTCACCTCAGAGGACGACAAGGAACTAAATGATGCGGCGTATATGGGCAGGCAAGGGTTTACAATGTCAGTAGGGTGACAGCTGCTAATTTATATGCTATGAAATGATTGGTAGGAAATCTCGACAATACATAAAAAATAGGTATTTCCAGGTGAATGTATATATCACTTAGGCTTCTCCCTTCCTTTCTTATATATATTTTTATTAAGAGAATATATTATACGGCATATTTCAAGGGGAAATTACCGGGGGAAATTAGCGAACGAGTGCATGTGAGGTGTTGTCAGGTGATAATTAGCCAATTCCAGGTGTATGGCACTATCACTTACATTATTTCTTTTTTGTATATATTATTTTGTATAAGAATAGGGCATAGGGCTTATTTCAATGGATGAAATCAGTGGAAAATTCTGGGGAAGATTTGCTTAGCGCAGCGCGGCCGGGCAGGCAAGAGGAGAGGGTAATGGAGGGGAGGTAGGGAGGGGAATCAAGAACGGGGAAAAATGGCTATATTGTCAACAATGGATGGGAGTACAGATGACATTAGGAGCGCTGACTAGTGTTGGACATTGGCAGTACTGATAGATGATACAAGCCACCACTTGTAAGCGCGGGAGAATTCAAAATAACATAGTATCACAAAAGTGACGCCCCGCGGTATGATCCATTGCGCCCGAGCATCACGAAAGTGATGGCCCGCGGTTAAGGCATTAAACATTTCATTCTCTCGGTGTTTATTTTGGAAAGATCATATTACCTCTTTTATGAAATCTGCTTCCAGAAGATTAGGTATATTAAGAGGACACATGCGTTCTTCACCCTAGCGCAGTTATTGACTTTATACACGGGTTTTATTCTCCCATGTGTTGAGTACAACTCTAATGTGTGGGGAGGCTCCCCACATACAACTGTTCTCTACAATATAGAGTCAAATTCTTTTTGTCTCATTAACTCTCCTCCTCTTAATGACTCCCTTGAACCTCTGTCGCATCGCCATACTGTCGCATCTTTATCTCTTTTCTATCACTACTTCAATGGTCACAGCATCTCTTAACTGTCTGCTTCCATCCCTTGACCACTACGGCCGGCGCTTAGCACATGGCTGGCAAAAAAAACTGTCCTTTTTCTGTCCAGATCTCTACCGCAAGAGTTAACCGTTACTCCCAGTCCTTCATTCTGGAGCTGTCTTCCTCTGTCTGTATTTCGTACTGCCTATGATCTGCAGTTTTTCAAAAGCAGTGTATCCAGGCATCTCGAAATGAGCGGATCTCGGATTTGGCTCATTGTTATCTTTTTGCTTTTTCTTGGAGGGATCAATCTTGCTGGCTCCTGGCCTTTGGTTCTTTCTTCGTGCCATAATTATAAGATTATACACATATCTATTAATGTTGTTATCTGTGCACATATAAAAAGCAACCTGTAAACACTCTTCAGCTGACTCAGTTTGTATTTGTGTGTTGTATGTATCTGTACGATTATGCATGTGTCTGTATGTAGGTTTATGTATGGATAATGGGTGTGCAATCATCTCTAAACATGTATTATTCATGCCTACATTAGCTGCAACATTATTAGCATAGTGGTGAGGAGGAAATGAAGGAAGGAAGGAAATAGAGAAGGAAGGCGAGAAGGAAGTAAGAGAGACAGGAGGAAGAGAACGAGGAAGGAGGGCAAAAAGGAGACCAGAAAGAAAGAAGGGAAGAAAGAAAGGAAGGAGAAGATGAAGGAAGGGAGGAGGGAGAAAAGAAATGAAAGAGAGGAGGATGGAAAGAAGGAAGGAAAGGAAGAAAAAAGGAAAGAGAGGAGGGAAAGAAGGAAGGAAGGAGGGAATTAAGGAAGTAAGAAAAAAATGAAAAAGGAGGAAGGAAATAAGGAAGAAAGTAGGAAGGGAAAGGGAGGAAGGAAGCAGAGAAAGAAGAAAGGAAGCAAGGAAGAAGGAAGGGAAGAAAGGAAGAAAGGAAAGAGAAAATGAAGGAAGGAACGAGAGATTGAACGAAAGAAGGTGGAGGGAGGAAATTAAGGAAGGAAAAGAAGAATGAAAAAGTAGGAATGAAGGAAAGAAGAAGGAAGGAAGGATGGAGGAAAGGTGAGATTGAAAGAAGGAAAGATGGATGAAAGGAAGGAAGAAGTGGGAGTAGAGAGGGAGTTAGGAAGATTGGAAGGAAGGAAGGAAGAAAGAAGGAAGGAAGGAAGGGAGGAAGGAAGGAAGGAAGGAAGGAGAGAGGGAGGGAGGGAGGAAGGAAGGAAGTAGAGAAGGAGTTAGGAATATAGGAAGGAAGGAAGGAGGGAGTAGAGAGAGAATTTGGAAGGAAGAAGATGGGAGGAGGAAGAAGGGAGGAGGAAGAAGCGAGGGAAGGAGGGCAGGAGGGAGGGAGGGAGGTAAATGAGAAAAAATGCAGGAAAATAAAGAGAATAAAAGTAAAGGACGGAAGAAAAGAACAAGACATAAATTACAAGATACGAGTTATGAGCTGCAGGGCCCAGCGGTTAATGCCCTTGGTGTGGTGTGGTGTGGTGTGGTGTGGTGTGGTGAAGTGAGGAGTGGTGTGCTGTGGTTTGGTGTGGTGTGGTGTGGTGTAGTGGTCTGGTGTGCTGTGGTGTGGTGAAGTGAGGAGTTGTGTGGTGTAGTGTGGTGATGTGAGATGAAGTGAGGAGTTGTGTGGTGTGGTGTGGTGTGGTGTGCTGACGTGTGGAGTGGTGTGGTGGGTGTGGTGTGGTGAGGAGTGGTGAAATGTGGAGTGATGTGGTGTGGTGTGGTGAAGTAAGGAGTGGAGTGGTGAAGTGTGGTGAGGTGTGAGGAAGCGCGGAGTGGTGTGGTGTGGTGTGGAACGGTGAAGTGACGTTTGGTGTGGTGTGGTATGGTAGTGAGATGTGAGGTGTGGTGTGGTGTAGTGGTGTGGTGAGGTGTGGTATGGTGTGGTGTGGTATGTTGTGGTGTGGTGTTGAAGTGTGGTGTGGTGTGGTGTGGTGTGTGGCATCGCTGAAGTCTACGGAAGTAAAGCACCTGCCGTGAGAAAATCGTCAGTGAGATACAGGTGGACAGGGCCTCTCCAATAATACTCCTACCTCTGAAATGGAAAATGGAAAAATAGACAGAACGAAAAACAGTCGATAAAACTAGCTGGGTAAAACACAATTACCTGTTGAGTGGCGTCATTAGAGAGAGAGAGAGAGAGAGAGAGAGAGAGAGAGAGAGAGAGAGAGAGAGAGAGAGAATACAACGATAGAGGGAAAGAAGTGAGGAAGGAGAAGTAAGGAGGGAGAATAGAAGAGAAAGGAGGAAGGAAGATGAAGAGGGAGAGAAAAAGTGGGAAGGGACATAGGGAGGAAGAGTAAGAAAAAAGAGAAGGAGAGGAGGAAGGAAAAGGAAGGAGAGAGAGAAGACGAGAGGAAGAGAAGAAGGAAGAGAGTAGCAGTAAGAGTCGGAAGCAGGGAAAGAAGATGGGAGGGAGAGAAGGAGGAAGGATGAGAAGGACGAAATAAAGAAGAGAAGAGGGAGGGAAAGAACGAGGGAGGAAAAGAGAGAGGGAGAAAGGAGGAAAGAAACTTGCCTTTTTTTCATTTAGCCTACAATAGCAATATCATTTTCTTTCTTTTTTCTTTCTTATTTCCTTACCTTTGTTTCTTCCACTGGAATGCCGTATTGTTGCTATATTGGCAAAGGGATCCCTGTATTGCACTCGTTCTCGCCTGCAAATACTTGTTCTCTTATTCATACCTTTATCTGTCTCACCATCTATTTGTCTATCAGTCTATTCTCCATCGGTCTGTTCATCTCTCCTTCTCCCTATCTGTCTGTCTATTTATCTGTCTTATTATCTTAAGGTTAATATTCTGTAATAAGGAGGAAATCGATCGGTCACCCTTGAAATGACAAGCTTTTCATCAGTTTCTGTTATATGAGAGAGAGAGAGAGAGAGAGAGAGAGAGAGAGAGAGAGAGAGAGAGAGAGAGAGAGAGAGGATACGGGTGGGTGAATCCCTCGATCTAGGACCAATGGACCATATAGCTCTGCAGGGCAAAGAGAAATCCTTGAAGACACCGTTACATCTCTCACCAGAAATACGCTGCTCTGGTGCTGGTTACAACTGCCAGCCTTAGGGTCGTGAAGCACGAGCGCTACCACAATTTTTGTCTAACCCTAGGGAAGGGATAGGGAGAGAGAGAACGAGGGAGTGGGAGGAGAAACTTTTATCATGATCAACACCATCATTATTATTACAGCCGCGATATCGAAGCTGGTATTGTTTTCAGTTTGTCTGTCTGTGTGTCTGTTTGCACGATAAATTCCCAGCCGCTCAAGACATCATCACAAAATTTTATACGTGTGTAATAGGGAAAAAATTCACAAGTTCGAAATTGGTGAAAGTAGGTCAAGGTCTGTGTGTGTGTGTCTGTTACCATGATAACTTCGCAACCGCTCAAAATATCACCACAAAATTTTTGCAGGTGTATAGGTGGGATGAATTTCTCCAAAGAATATTGTTTTCAGTTTGTCTGTGTGTCTGTTAGCACGATAACTTCGCAACCGCTCAAGATATCGTCACAGAATCTTACAGGTGTGTAACAGGGATGAAAATCTACGAGTTCGCAGTTGGTGAAAGTAGGTCAAGGTCAGTGTGGCTGCTACCACGATAACTTCGCAACAGCTCAAAATATCATCATTAAATTTACATGTGTGTGGTAGGGATGAAATTGTCCTATGCGTTCGAAATTGGTGAAACTAGGTTAAGATCAAGGTCATAATCCGAGCCGCGATATATATGTATCGGCTTCCGGCTGCTGTGATTCCCCCTTGTAGGGTCCTGTAGTTCTTGTTATTATTATTATTATTACTATTTATTATTATTATTATTATTATTATTATTATTTTAATTATTATTATTGTTATTACTGTTAGTATCGTTATTATTATTATTATTATTATTATTATTATTATTACTGTTGTAAATGTTGTTTATGGTTTTAAACCTAAGTGCCTAGCCTAGATCATAATTACTGTATAGTCTCTGTCAACTGCATATGAATTCTCTCTCTCTCTCTCTCTCTCTCTCTCTCTCTCTCTCTCTCTCTCTCTCTCTCTCTCTCTCTCTCTCTCTCTCTCAAGTTACCACAAGCCACATTTATGAAATATATGCTGTACAGAGGCATGAAAAAGAAACACGTCGCATTCTCAGAACCAAATTTATATTTTTTGCTTTTTCTCGTGAATTTCGTTTTTGGTGTTGTAGTGATATTTTTTGAGTCGTTTTCTCAGAACTGTGATTCTCTCTCTCTCTCTCTCTCTCTCTCTCTCTCTCTCTCTCTCTCTCTCTCTCTCTCTCCAGAGTTTTTCGTTAAAAAAATCGCTATTAAGTGATTAATTATCTTAAATTTTAGAAAATATTAAGTTTTAGGAACGTGTTGATAATTATATATATATATATATATATATATATATATATATATATATATATATATATATATATATATATATATATATATATATATATATATATATATATATATATATATATAACAAGCGGGATTTAGAAAGGGTCGAGGTCGTAATGATCAGATTTTTATTGTAAAGCATCTAATGCAACAAGCTATTGAGATGAAAATGCCACTTAGTATGTGTTTTGTGGATTCTGAAAAGGCGTTTGACAGTGTTTCACGTGGAGCTATCTTGAAAATCATGAAATTCTGTGGTATACCAGAAAAGTTTGTAAATATTTTTAGAACCCAGCATGAAGGTACTTTTTGTAAGGTAATGTGGGTGGTTCTTTGGGTGATCCATTTGAAGTTAGGTCAGGAGTGATTCAAGGAGGAGTTCTTTCGCCATTGCTGTTTATTATGGTTATGGATTATGTTATGAGAAAGGTTGTAAGGAGAACAGGTGCAGAAATTGACTGGAAAGAAAATAAGAGGCTGACGGATTTGGACTATGCTGATGGTATTGTACTGATTTGCGGAAGTATTTACGAGATGCAGAGGGTGCTTGATTGTCTGCTGAAGGAAGGAGAAAAAGTGGGATTGGTAAAAATTGTGGAAATACTGAAATTATTAATATGAACGTGGAGAACCAGATCGATTGTGTAATTGGGAATAATGTGGTGAAGAATGTAGAAAATTTTAAATATCTGGGAACGATTGCATCATCTAATGGATCATTAAACAATGAAATTGAGGAGAGAATTAGACAGGCTTGGCGAGCGTTGGAATGTTGAAATCTGTTTGGAAAAATACAATGCTTTCAGTGCATACTAAAGTAAAAATTTACAAGCCCATGGTTAGACCAATTTTTTTTATGGGCATGAATCATGGTAAGTAAATTGCAAGAGATCAGAAAGTATTAGGATCTGGAAATAAAATACTGAGAAGGATTCTTGGGCTAAAGCGGCAAGACAGAGTTACAAATGAAAGAGTAAGGGATATTTCGAGAGTGGAACCAGTTGATGAATATGTGAGACTGTCTCGCTGGAAATCGCTGGGGCACATAGGGTATATAGAAAAGAAGGCAGTTTAATACAGGACGTGCCAGAGTGGACTGCTAGAGGAAGAGGAGGCAGAGGTAGGCCGAGGGAAACCTGGTTGAGGACAATGAAAAGAGAAGCAGGAGAGGAGTGTTGGTGGGATCTGAAGGAGATGGCAAGAGACAAATATTGGTGGAGAGAGTTCATCGAGGCCCTATGCATCCCGTGGGGTGCCACAGGAAATTTCTTATATATATATATTCACTCTCATCTTAAATGTCGCGACCAACTGCCTAGCCCCGGGCTCCTACACTTCTCTTGGGCAATGTAGATTGGATGATGGATGGATGGATATCTATCTATCTATCTATCTATATCTATACCTATCTATCTATGTATATCTACAGTATATATCTATCTGTCTATGTATCTATCTATGTGTGTGTCTGTGTGTGTGTGTGTGGGTGTGGTGTGTGTATTTATTTATATTCTAGTACGTTTTCCATCGCCTAATGCATTCAACTTTTTTTCTTATATCTGCGTAACTTTGATTTCTCAGAACATGCTTGCTTTTTTTTTCATTTATCATTTTTTTTTTCCTTGGCTCTCGTTTCGGAGTTTTGGTGCAGTTATATGCTCTCAGCCCGTTTATCCTCTTTAGTTCACCCTAAGGTCGTAAGTCCCACTCGTTCCATCTTGGGTTGAGTCTAATGGCCTCAGTTCCCAAGCAGTATGGAGTAGTTCACCACCTTCCAATCTTCCTTCAACATATTTTTAATCTTCTCTTTATGTTTACCCCCACCCCTCCCTCACACCATCCAGCACAACTTCGGCATTACCGACATTTGTAGCCCAAGCTGCCCTGTGTCTCTGAATTGGAGCCGAGTTTCGTCCCTTCCCAAGCTCTTAGCTTAATTTTTACCTATGACACTCGGTTTCAGATAGCTGTATTTTATTCCTCTGCAACTCAACACAGTTTCACTGTGTTCACAAATTTCTAGTCCCCTGATAGTTTTTCCTTTCTCAGTTTCTTCCCATTATCCATTTTTTCTCCCATTTTCATTAATTTTTAGTGCTTTTTCAGTTATCATCTCTATTTTGCTTCTTCCCTCTGAGTATCAACCCAAATAGCTATCCATTCCGCTCAAAACGCAACAGTAGACCCTCACTATAATGGACCAATTAGGGATAACTCTGATCCCATAAAGATGATAGTCCGTTATATCTGATGTTCCCTCATCATGACTGGTACAGTATTACTATAGCCTGTTACTACAACTCAGCAACCAAGACGGGCAGAGGGCAATTACAAGCCATGTTGGGGTAACAAGGGAATGAAACACATGTATTGCAACAAATCGAGACTCATTTAATGGACGGTGTTTGTTATAGCCAATGGAACTTCGGTGGCCTTCATAGTGTCTGTTAAGTCCGATATCCAGTCTATCGAGGTCCGTTAAAGCAAGGGTCTACCCCCGTATTTTCAGTCCACTTTCACGCCATTTCAACCCAGTTCCATCATTTCCTATTCCATTGCAGTGCTGCAATATGGTATTTCCTAATGTTTGGTGGCTATATCATTTTTACTTTTATTTGCCCTATGATTTCCATCTCTCCACCTTGAATGCTGAGTTGTAACAATAGATTAACATTACAATTTTATGCTAGTCGTAAAGGAGTGCTATGTAAAGGATATACAACTGTAATATTGTTCTTTTTTGTCCTTGAATTATGTGAAGTAAGCTGCAAAAGAACAAAAATCTGGGTCAACTTGAGGTGCAACAAGAACAGTGACGTGTTGACAGCCAAGGGAGTTGGTTGATCTCCGTGGTACGCACTTACAGGAGTTACTAATATCCTTTCACCTTAAATAGGCCCAGATTTTCGTTTCTTTGCAACTTATTTCATGCAGTTCAGTGGCAGAAAAGAACGTGCAGCGGCTCAACATCCTTTTAGTGGCACCTTTTCGTAAATACCGTCATCATGAAGATTTCTCGGATTCCTATGATATTTTCTGACTTAATCTTTCTGCGGAGTTATTGAAAGCCTTCTTGTGTTCTGTCCTATTTCTTAAACGTTCGTTAGATCTTAGTAGAATAATGAATAATTTTTCTCCTTTCAACTGATAACCTCGTCATGGGCCAATATGACTCCTGCATCTTTGTTTCCTATGTACTCTTTTGTATTCCTAAAGAGGGTACGCAGACAGCCCAGTAATGCCGGGATGACATTTTGTCCTTGATCACTGTCTCTCACCTTCCATCGACGTGCAGTTCTTCCCAGACCAATGCACAGTGTACTCGCCAGTTGTGTTTGAAATTGGATCAAGTATCCAAGAGAGAGATTTTATTAACACTCGTATATACATACATACATACATGCATGAATAAATACACACACAGGGGCCTACATACATAGAAACCAACTCGTTAACCGAGGCTACGAATTTAACGTCGCTAATGATGATTGCTGGTATTTCTTACCTCCAATCTTACACACACACACACACACACACACACACAGAAAGAGAGAGAGAGAGAGAAAGGAATATATATATATATATATATATATATATATATATATATATATATACAGTATATATATTCCTTTCTCTCTCTCTCTCTCTCTCTTTGTGTGTGTGTTTGTGTGTGTGTGTGTGTGTGTGTGTGTGTGTGTGTGTGTGTGTGAATGAGAGAGAGAGAGGACCATTTCGTTGACCACACTGTTAATGGCTTCTCCCTCACTTCAGTTTTTCATTTTCTGTTTTCTAGTTTCCATTTTCCTCTTTCTCGATCCTCCTCACTCGATGGTTCCAGCTCACGCTAGACGATTTGATTCAGCTAAGAGTGGGACATAGGAGCCTGAGATTTTAATATTGTTACAACAACTCTCATTGTCAGGGCAATTCTAAGGTTAGCATTGTTATTCCAACTAACAACTGATGAATTACTAGTGGGAGTGAGTCATAGGACCCTGAGTGTGATATGATGATGATAGTGGTGGTGGTGGAGGCGGTGGTGTTGATGATGATGGTGATGATGATTTTTATTGAGTTCCTAACCGGTTAATTACTAACGCAACGGTAATATTAACTAACCATCGAGGAAACACCTTTGAAACAATCATGGCTACCTTCGTTCCTTGCGTCCTCTCTTCTTTCCTTCCTCCATTGCTTCCATTCGCTTTCCTTCCTTCCTTCCTTCTCTCATTCCTTCATACTTTGCTTCCTTTCTTCTTTCCTTCTTTCCTTACTTCCTGTCTTCTTTTTTTCCATCCATGCCTCCTTTCTTCTTTCCTTCTTTCCTTACTTCCTTTCTTCTTTCTTTCCTTCCATGCTTCCTTTCTTCTTTCCTTCCAATCTTCTTTTCTTTCTTTACTTCCTTCCTTGCTTCTTTCTGTCTTTTATTTCCATTTTCCTTCCTTTCATTTTTTTGCTTCCCTGAATTCCTACACCAGCTATAATCAACCATAAATATAACAATAAAGGAACAGTGACCAACCTACATTTTGAGTGGCATTCCATAAAGACATGAATAATGAAAAATGGGGTTCGAATCGTTGTGCCTGGACTGTCTTTATTTCCCATTTTCTTTTCCTTGCAGAATGACCTACACCGAGCAATGCAGCGGTCACAGTCAGCACTCAGTCAGCAGCTGATGATCCTGGCAGCGACCTTCATGTGTCTCGTTTTTACCAGGTCAGTTGGGTTAAATGACGTCAGGTTAGACATACTTGGCTGGACCTATACTTAGATAATGATTTGTATGTGTTTGGTCTGGTTAGGTTAGGTTGGATTTGAGTAGGTTAGTTTAGGTTAAGCTGGGAATACCTGGCTGGATTTAGAGTGTTTTGTATGATTACGTTAAATCTGCTCTGAGTAGATTGGGTTAGACCAGGTTAAACATACGCATCTAGATATGTCATGTGTTTTCCCTACGTTGTTTAAGATGAAGTAGGTTAAACTAGGTTAGGTTGGACATACTTTGCTAGATTTAGATTTAGAATGTGATTTGTTAGTTAAGTTGGTTTAGCTGGGCTTGAGTAAGCTGGACATATTCGCCTATATTTAGAATGTGTTTAGTCAGGCTAGGTTAGGTTACGTTGGGTTTGTTTGGGTTGGGTTACGTTAAGTTGGACATGTTCGGCTAGATCTGGAATGTGTTTTGTCTGTTTACATAAGAGCATGAGAAGAGACGATCACTACATTAGGCCAGCTGGCACATGATAGGCAGCTCCAATCAGAGTGTGACTAAACTACCTGAATAACTCATGAGAAACAAAGAAGGCTTTCCCGCGGCCACCAAACGAAGTTAGGTTTGAGTAGGCGAGTTTTGGGTTAGGTTAGGTTAGGTTTGGTGAATTAAAGTTCGATTTCGGGCAAACCTTGATCAGCAGCAGATGATACTGTCAACAACCTTCATATATCTAATACTGTCAGGAATAAAAATTGATCTAACCTTCCACTTCACCTACTTCACAGTTAAGGCTTCCTCCTGTTTCCTCCTATACTTCATTTCACCAAGTTTGGCACCATCAGTGATGCCCTCAACGCCTATAATGTTCATATAAATCATTTCCACTAGGTGAACCTCTACTTATTACCTTGAGAACCAATACAAAAGGCAATACAAAAAGGCATATCCAGTACTGAGGACTCTTATCAGTGCTACAGATGTTGAGGTCATCACTGGTGGTGCCAGACTCAGTGAAATGGAGTATAGTTACTTCCTATCAAGTAGTATCATCTATGGGCAGTTAAGCATACCAAGGCCCATACTCTAGTACGATAAGGAGGCTCCCTAACACCCCTTCCTTGGTTATTTATTTTTGGATTTGGCTGGTTAATACCCATTTGTACGTTATCTATGCAGAGTATGACGATATCAGTATGATTTATAAAGCACGGAGGAGGACAGCAAGGTATAAAAAACGAAATGTATCGTAGGAAAAGATGCCAAGGAGCTTCATTAACCGACGAGAATACGAACCCCAGCCTCTCAGGAATGTTATCCCACAAAGGAAATACGGACCCACGCCTCTCAGGAATATTATATGGCAGAGGAAATACGGACCCAAACCTCTCAGGAATATCAGCCGGCCGAGGAAAGTGAGAAATAAAATATCCGAAATATCTGTGGAACTTCTGTCCTGGACTTTATATACTAACACAGCTCTATTATCTCTATCTAGGTTCGGTTGGGTAGGCTGGGTCGGTCTGGGTTTGTTTGGATTGATTTGGACAAGGGTGGATTGAGTTGTTTTACGTTAGGTTAAGTTACGTACTCTTGGTTGGACTCTGTTAGACTGGATGTGGACAAGGTTCGATTGAGTTGCATTGTGTTTGGTTGGGTTAGATTGAAGCATTAAAGCAAACCTCTTTAATAACTGATTTCGAAGGGTTTGAAATGCAAAGAATATTGTCTGTCATAAGCTAGAATAAAATAGAAAGCTCGTAATTTTCTGCCCATATTTTAATCCTGATGGGCTATTAATTTTCTAGTCCACATGATTTCCCTTCAACGTAACATAATCTCCTATGACAACCTGTTGCCTCCAGCAGCAGCAAATGAATCCTGTCATGTTACTCTCCCTGGCTGTTGATTGGCTGCTTGAAATGCAGGTCAGTTACTAGCCACCTGTAGTGAATACCTTGAATCTCTCTCTCTCTCTCTCTCTCTCTCTCTCTCTCTCTCTCTCTCTCTCATGTATGTGGACCTGAACACTTTCAAAGAGGCGTTATAGATCTTCTCATGATCGTCTTCCATGCCATGTACTCTCTGTCTGTGGGCCTATTTGTCCGTCTAACCCAGTCCCTATCTTTTCAGCGTGTGTGGGATCCAGCACTTTCAAAGGGCGGGACATCGCCACCTGAACCTGTTCCAGGCGGTGTACTATGTCATCGTTACCTTCAGCACAGTCGGGTACGGCGATTTTGTGCCGGATATTTGGCCGTCACAGCTGTTTATGGTCATCATGATTTGCGTGGCGCTCATCGTTCTGCCCACACAGGTAAATTGGGGTCTGGCAGTTGGCTTTAAAGTCTTTGTAAACAGATTGGAATGTGCACATCAGTTACCCCATCTTGTTTTTTATAATGTTTTTATTTCTGTATCAGCTGTACCGTCAGTATTGTCGCCCGTATGTTTACAGATGGAGAGTCCCTACAATGGTCCCTGTTTTACGCATTAGGAGAAGGACAGGCAAGCCATGAAGTTTTATTTGGGGTGCTAAGCGGAAGGCGAGGGCGCTTGTGGTAGGTGGGGGCGCTCACCATCCACTCACCCGATGTAGTGTTGCTGTCGGGTGTCTGCCCTTTCCTCTTCTCTTTCCTTCTTTCTTTCCATCCTCTTCTGTCTTTCTTTCCTTCATTCTTTCCTCTTCCTTCTGCCTGTGGGTGACTCTACGTTGAGTGACAAGCCAAATAGTTTCCTATACACCAGGGAACCATTTACTTCGCTGGGTGGTAACCATGTAACCAAACTTTGGCGCCTGGTGGTTTAGTGGGTAATTAGCCCACGTCGCCCCAATTAAATTGAGCCGGTGAAGGTATATATCCAAGGGATGGTTGGGGTTTATTGCTCATGAAATGCCTCTCAGGGATGAGTGAGGCTGGTCACTCATCTTAAATGTCAAGACCAACTTGCCTTGCCCTGGGCTCCTACGCTTCTCATGGGGCAGTGTAGGATTGGATGATGAATGAAATGAATGTGCTGAGAGAGCTATAGAAGAAAGGAGGCGGTTGGTATCCCTGCATAATCACTCGTACCTATGTGCTGGAAGCACTTTTAGCAGACTCAGGTGTGAGTCGCAGTGAATATTCTTCGTCAAGACAATGTCTGCAACAAACCAAGACTATTTCTTATCATCTGTTTATATGTCAGTATTTATTTGTATATAATATACTTTATATCCCTACAACAAAAATTATGTCAGTCAATATTTGCGGTGTATGTTAGCTAGCTAACGTGTTAATGACACTGAGTGAACGTTCGATATTCAGTTAAATGACATAGATAATGTACAAAACTGGCCTAAGCATGTCAGTATGAGGATCTCATCCTACTGTTTACTGTTTTAAAATGACAGTGGGTTTCCATTTTACCACTAGCGTCGATTTAGGGCCAAGAGCCCCAGCTTGCCCGTAACCTAGTACTCCGTAAGGTATGACCCGCAGGTTTTACTAACAAAATATTAAGTTGCATTGCAACATTTTGTATTTTCATCACGTGAAAAATCTTTATATATATATATATATATATATATATATATATATATATATATATATATATATATATATATATATATATATATATATATATATGCAGGTTTGAATCTCCTAGAGGAAACTGGATGTTTTTCTATTGTAATGCTGTTAGGGGTGTAGGCTGGTCACTTCTTTTTTTCTTTTTTTTTTATTTCAAGGAAGAAGGAACCCAAGGCCAGTCTGTTTTAGATTATGAAAGCCTTGGGTCCCCACACCTCACAGGGGATAATATACTTGATACAAATGTTTTATTAAGTCCAAATTTTGAGTTTGTAGAAAATTGCAAAGAAAAGAGAGAAATTTGTACATATACTTTGTTCCCTTTAACTAGGTACAGAAATCCCATCTCCATCTTAAATATGTGTACTGAGCTTAACACTAGAATATGGTGCTAGTCACAAAGAAGTGCTATGGATTGCATGTTGAGTCTTGGTAATCTGTTAAAAATTAATAATCCTGGATTAGTCATTAAAATAAGGAAAGCTATTTTTTTTGATGAGTCTCTGTTGTTAAAAGTCTATACGTACTGTGCTATATGGCCTGCTTGGTCTAGTTAATAAATGATAAATGAATTAAAATATACTGTATACGGTAACTGCTCGTTGAGGATACTCCAGACAGCTTGTTTATATTTTGAGATGAATTTTTTTTTTCTCTTAATGTCATATATTCATTTTAATATAGCCTTAATATGCACCAAATATTGCTGTATAGGCTTGCTTAGCGTGCCAAAATTAGCAACCCCTGTCCCCCCTACTTTTAGAGAACAGATGACGCCCATGAGTTCAGTATTCTAAAAAGCATAGGAGATTTCGTAATACCTTTTCCTTACCGATCTGTTTATGCCTCCACCCACTTATGGTGAAGGAGGCATTAAGTGACTGGTCTGTCCGTGCGTGCTTGCGTGCGTGGGTGCTTGCGTCCATAACACAATTGTGGGCACGATATCTCCTGAACCCATCAGTGGATTTCCACCAAACTTTTGTCATTGATGCAGTATGGTAAGATAATGAGCAAATTAAGGCAGCTATGTCAAGAGACTAAAGGTCAAGGCCATATGGGGTTGACTTAGTTTATCGTTGTGGGCGCGATGTCCCCTGAATCCCTTGACGGATTTTGACCAAACTTTTGTCAGCGATACCGTATGAAGGGGAGATGAACTGATCAGGTCATCAAGGTCAAGTGGTCAAAGGTCAAGGTCATGGGGTCAACTTAGTTTATCCTTGTGGGTACGATGTCTCCTGAACTCCTTAACGGATTTCAACCACACATTTGTCAGCGATACGGTATGAAGGGACAATGAACTTATTAGATCAGCAAGGTCATGGAGGATGTATGGCGAGTACTTGCGCAAGGCCTGACAGAGGCATACCGAGCACCACTTCGCTGATAGCTCAAGACCCGGGTTCTCGACGTTTCATTTGCATATTTCAGCTTATTTTGTTGATTTTTTAAAATCTTTTTTTACATCCACGTGGATATCATTGATAACCTTAAAAATATATCGAGTCATATATGGAAATAAATGAAACGCTGCGAACTCGGGCCTCGAGATGTCGACCGAAACCCGCGTTCGGTATGCCTCCGCCAAGCCTTGTGCATGGACTCGCCATACAACCTCCATGACAGGGCTCATTGTGGGTTGAAATGGGTACCTTAATCTTTGACCCCTTGATCTTGCTGACCTAATCAGCTCATTGACCGCTCATACTATATTGCTGAAAAAAGTTTGGTAAAAATTCGTCGAAGGGTTCAGGAGGTATGGTACCAACAAGGATAAACAAGGTCGATCCCATATAGACTTTACCTTTGACCCTATGACCTAGCTGGCCTAATTAGTTCGTCTCATCATACTGCATCACTGACAACAGTCTGGTGGAAATTCATTGATGGGTTCAGGTGATACTGCGCCCAAAATTGTTATGGATGCACGGTGCTATGCAACCCCATATGACCTTGACTTTTGACCTCTTGACCTTGCTAACCAAATCATTTCATCATCCCTTAATACTGTATCCCTGACAAAATTTTGGCAGATAACCGCTGAGGAGTTCAGATAATATCGCAACCACAGTGATAAACTAAGCCAATCTCATGTGACCTTCAATCATTTAAGGCCTCCTCCACCATAAGATAGGTATCAGGACGCATAATTAGTAAAGGAGAGGTGCTACAGCGCCTTTATTCTAACTTGACAGATCCCTAAAACTTTTATATCAGTTCTTAAGCTGTGATCACCAGGAACATTTTCGAGCAATTCCTGCTTCGAGAACTGCTGTGTTCCTCTCTATACGAACATTCGAAAGGCTGGGGAACAGTTATTTAGCAAAATTTTCAGACGATGTGTCCGTCTGAACACGTAAGTTTTCCATCAGTAATCGGGGCCAGATGTATCACACAGTCTGTGACGTTCAGATACTTTCAAGAACACAGGGGCAGTATACAATTGATGTCGGGTTGACCAGCATTTATTTACATCCAAGTCCGCCGCTTACTCAAGGTCAGACTTCCTCACGTTGGAAGCATGAGAATACTCAACAGATGATGATATTTGGTTTGCTGAGTCTTGACCACCTCTTCATGCTTTCTGCGTCCCCCGAATTAAGCGCTCTGACCAGCTTATAAAAAATAATCTCACATCCTCTTCTGACGAGCTATGTGCGAGTCCACACAAGTTTCCCAATACCAGGCCTATTCCACTTCTTTTAAATACAATCATTATTTATATATATATATATATATATATATATATATATATATATATATATATATATATATATATATATATATATATATATATATATATATATATATATATATATATATATATATATATATATATATATATATATGTATATATATGTATATATATATATATATATATATATATATATATATATATATATATATATATATATATATATATATATATATATATATATATATATCATCCGGACCTCCATTCCCACCCTAGAGCAGGGTGCGGAGTTGCAACGTCCAGACACCCCATGTTTTGCCCACTCCAATGGGCCACACTTCCATTCACTCATCACTCAAGCTCCCGGAATCCTGGTTCTATCTGATACACCAGAAACTTTCACCACATTCTTTAGCTTTGCACAAACGTATCCGATAGAGTCAATCCGAACGTTGTCACGTTAAAAATGGGTGCCGAATCCGTGACCATGCTCTTCTCACAACATTCATAAAGCCAGCTCGATCTCTTATCAGTCCCCTAGCCTCACTGTCTTCCATACCTCTCTTTCTCACACACTCATCCACCAAATCCCTCCACCTTCTCCTTGGCTTACCTCGTCTCCTCCCTTCTTCAAATTCGTTCATATATACCCTTGTCACCACTCTCTTGTTATCCATTCTCTCCACATGACCATACCGTCTCAGTACACCCTTCGATTCTGGTGTCGGCAGACTTCCTTACTCCGCATCTTTCACGAATGACATTATTTCATATCTTATCCACTCTCTGTACCCCACATACATTCCTAAGCAGTCCCATCTCCACTGCTCACACTTATGATTTTTCATTTTTATGCCACACCATAGTCTCACATCCATATGTTATAATTGGCACTAGCACTCCTTCATGTAAGCCTCGCTCAGCTGCAGCACTCAAGCCTTTGTTTCCTATCAAGGCCTTCACAGCACCAGCGACCTTCCCTCCTTGTGTCACTCTACTCTTTACTTCCTTTGCACATTTTGCTCTCTTATCTATCACTATACCGAAGTATTTCAACTCACTCACCAATTCCAGCCTCTCCATTCACTGTAACATCACACTTGGAGTCACCTTCTCGATTACCATCACTTTACCCTTTTCTTCATTTACTCTCAAGGCACGACATTCACAGACATCAGCTAAACTCTGCACTAGTTTACTAAGTTCTTGTCCTTTTTTTGCAAGTAGCACTGGATCACCAGCATACAACAGATTTGAGATATTCTATCCATCACCATTCATTACCTACACCATCCCTCTCTTCATTACTTGTGTTTTTACTTCTCTCAGCACCCCATCATTATATTTATATTGGACAACCATAGGAACATTACTCAACATTGTCGCACGCCCACATTGATTGTGAACCATTTGCTTAGATGCCCATTTGCCCTTACACATGCCTCACTACCATCAAAAAAACTCTTGACGGCACCTAGCAGCTTACCATCTACCCCGTATATGAGCAAAGCCTTTCACAATCCCTCTCTGTGTACTTTGTCTTACTGTCTGCTTTTTCCAGATCAGTAAATGCCATAAATACCTTACAGTCCTCCTCACAAGCTTTCTCCACCATCTGCCTAACTGAAAATATTTGATCCACACATCCTCTGCCAGTCCTAAAGCCACCCTGTTCGTCACTCACTAGGACTTCTGATATCTCTCTTACCGTCTCTATAACAATTCTTCCATGTACCTTCCCTACAAAACTCAATAACTTATGCCACAATAATTCTTGCACTCACTTCGCTCACCTTTATTACTGGCTAAGTCTACTAATACCAAGTCGGATCACTTCCACCTAAAACGGGTCCAAGCTGGCACAGGGGGCTGAGTATTGGAGTGACGTCAGCTGGCACGAAACCCAAGTTCAATTGACGCCTGACCGTGGTGGTGAGTGAATGTATGCTTCACTCTCCAGATCATGACACATTTTCAGTCGGAAGTGAGGGAAGGGACTGAAATGTGTGAGGGAAGGTATGGGGGTGTGAGGGAACCTACTGCTATATTATATGGTTAAACGAGTCCGCACTTCTTCCCCTTCTTCGTTTTCCCTTATTATAAATGTTTAATTTGAGTCTCCCCTTTTATACACTTTCTGTTACTTAAGCCAACTGACGTCACCCACAAGCCACGCCTCCCTGCGCCCTGAGGGAAAGTGAATCGACTAGGTATTAATAGACTTAGATGACTAGGGTACAATTATGGTCTTTTTCCACTCTACTAGCACAGTTTCACTCACCCACATCTTGTTACATATCCCCAACAAGCACCTCATTCCGCTCTCTCCACCACCCTTAATCATCTCTGCATACACTTCATTAATCCCAGCTGCTTTCCCATTTATCAGCTGCATCTATGGCATTTGTCATCTTGGCGAGTGTCACGTTTCCTGATGCTGCATTCCCTCTCTGGACACCTTCTAAACTAATCATGTTTACAGCCGCTCTGCGCTATCTATTCCCATTCATCAGGCTTTCAAAGTATTCTTTCCATCAGGTCTTTACTTCATCACCATGCGTTAATAATCTGCCACTTACATCCTTCACACTTTCACTTTTTCTTTCCGCTGCCACTTCTACATTTGCGCATTTCCGCCCCTCATTTCCAGAATAACATCCAATTTTCAGAGTAGTTGGCAAACATTTTTCTTCCTAGGTCATCATTTACCTCCTTCATTTTCCTCTATTTTCCTCTTCACTAGTCTCTTTCCATGCTTTTTGCTTTCAACATAAATCAGTTCTTTATATCAATAATCTGTAACCACTCTAGCCACTTCCTTTTTTCCTCTGCTTCTTTCTTAACCTCTCCATCCCACCGTGCCGTACCTTTTTTCTTTGTTGTTACTCTTGCCACGCCTAATTAATTAAGCAATCCCTATATGCGTCCCACATGCTGTCCAGATCCATTTCATTCCTACTAACTGATTTCAACTCATCCCCTGTTTTGGTCCTGTATTCATCTACCATTTATTTGATCCTCAGCTTCTCGACTTTCAATCTTTTTCCCTTACTACTCCTCTCTCTCCTGGTCCACCTCGCTTCTCTCGGCTTGATCTTGCATACCTCAGTCATAATTATGATCTGACAGATCTCCACATCGTCCTCCCACGGCCCTAGTATCAGCAACCATTGCCAGCATCAACCTCTTTACGAGCATGTAATCAGTCAGGCTCCATTCAACACGATCCCCGTTCCCTCAATACCACGTATATTTATGTGCATCTTTGTGTTTGAAATACGAGTTACAAATGCACAACCTCCTTTCCTGACACATATCCTTCAGTCACTTCACGTTATCATTTTCTCCTGGTACTCCATTACAACCCACTATGTCATCCTTAGGGCCAGTGCCTACTCTTCCATTTATATCACCCATTACGATCACTTAGATCCTGAACATTTCTCCCAGTGCTTCGTCCATCTCATCCCAAAACCTCTTTCTCTCTCACTCATGTCATCACACGGTGCATACACTACAGTCACTCCCAGTTTCACCTTCTCAGACTTGAATTTGACATACGTTTGTAATCTCCCATTCACTCTGCCACACCTCATTCATCAACAAAGCAACTCCTTCCTTGCATCTTCGTCGCCCATTCATCCCCGATCTTACACATTTCACACCCTCCCACTCCTCCATTTCACACCCTTTCATCTTTCTTTTACACAATGACATCACGGCATATCTCGCATTCTTGAACACATTCACCACTTCCACCCTCTTGCTCTCCTCATTCACACCTCTCACATCCCACATGGCCATGCGAATCTGCACACATTGTTGGGGTCCTGGGCAGGTACTGGGCCCTCCGAGGCTCTCTGAAACGTCTGCCATGATAAGTGATTTTCGATAGGGGAATCTGGGGGACACTTAACCCGGCCAAAAACCCCGGTTATATGGATACCACCCAGCACAGTAAATGGTTTCCTGGATACAAGAAACCATTTGGCTTGTCACTCAGTGTAGTGACCATATAGCATCCCTACATTGATAGGTAGATATGGACTGTCTCTGTCTGTCTGTCTGTCTGTCTGTCTGTCTCTCTCTCTCTCTCTCTCTCTCTCTTTACACCCATAGATATAAACCGTTTCTCTCATATATATACTAATAGACTCTCTCTCTCTCTCTCTCTCTCTCTCTCTTTACACCCATAGATATAAACCGTTTCTCTCATATATATACTAATAGACTCTCTCTCTCTCTCTCTCTCTCTCTCTCTCTTCAGTATATGTGTGTATAATATGTCTTTTTCGCTCCGGACCGGGAATCGAACCTGGAGTCGAACCTGGACACCTACGTGAAAGTCAGGCACTGTTACCACTACACCATGGCGTGATGAAAGCTGAGCTATCTGAAAGTTTTGACGAACCATGTAAATCCACACACGGGTGAAATGTGCGACTCCAACATGAAGACTCTCCTGTTGTGGCTGGGGAAGATTAAAACTGCTCAGTCACTTGCCGAGTTGCATGGTGCTGGGCAATAGTCCTAATGTGTTGTGACTGAAATATATCCATCCATAACAGATTTACCTAGTTCGTCAAAAAATTCAGTTAGTCTAGCTTTTATCACGCCATGGTGTAGTGGTAACAGTGCCTGACTTTTATCTAGAAGTCTCGGGTTCAATTCCCGGTCAGGAGCGTAAAAAAATATTTGTACACATTTGGGTAATTTGTGTCTCTCCAGTATATATATATATATATATATATATATATATATATGGACCGTCTCTGTCTGTCTCTCTCTCTCTATATATATATATGCTGATAGATATAGACCGTCTCCCCATAACCACTCTCCATGAATCCTTTCATGGTCAGAATAAGCATTCTGCCTAAGCCAACTTCAGGTGATTTAATTCGGCTGGTGAGTTATAATACTACATGCTCAGAGGTGGAATATAAATGCCCGTAATCCTAAAAATATAATAGAACCATTTGCTGAATCGCTGTTGACCCGCCACTCCTAGGCGTGTGGACCGATTTTTATGAAAGTTAGCAGAAACACTCCCTAGGGCCCCGGAGTGCGTATATATATATGAGTGCATATATATATATATATATATATATATATATATATATATATATATATATATATATATATTTCACTTACCCAAAATGATGTATTTGCGAAATGTCACGAGTTTTTCTCATTCATTATAGGTACCCATCAGTAGTTTTTCTGTAACAGAGCCAATGGAACCAAGTTCATTTTCTTCGAGTCTTGCTACGCTATAGTTCATTTATACTTATCTAGAATATTAACAAAAGGTGACGGGCCAAATGGGTGTAGGCCGCCGTAGGCGGTGGCCGTTACGTGAATATTCTTAAAGGAATAACTGTTTATCTATCTATCCATATAACTAGGCTGCTTCCCCCCAAGGAAAGGGAGGTAGCCGAGACACGATGACACACTCCCAGTTTACTCATCCACTCAAACATATTCATTTGTATCTTAGCCCCGAGAAGAGAAGGGACAGATGCGCAGTGTAGTCAGTGACATCCGCAGCAGGGCCCGATAGCAGAGCTGGTTTACCCCTGCCACATCATGATGGACCCATCCCCTTACCCGCACCTGACCTGGTCAGCATATCAGACCAAATGCGAGTGAATATCCCCTCAGGGCTGCGTCATCATTTATTCACAGTTTCTCTCTAATCATTTCTGTCACGCAAAGCCACTCTTCCTTGCTCTCCTTTCACTGATCCACCTGGTGAACAAGCCTACATCTTTTCTGTCCTTAATGACCTTTAGCAGCTTGTACAGCATCCTACCCATATCCCTGACCGCCTTGGAGAGAGCTCCAACATACTTGACCTCTTCCTTATGACTAATCCTTCTGCTTACACTGTTAGTCCTTTATCTCCATTGGGCTCCTCCGATCACAACCTTATCACCTTAACCTGTCCTATCACTCCAGGACAGCCTGTGGACCCTCCAAAGAAACGTCGTCTGTTGCACATTGGAGCTACGGATTTGGACACCCTCAGGCAGTGCTTCTTTCATTTTCCCAGGAAAGATTATTGCTTCTATGGCCGGGAACCATCTGAGTGTGCCTTGCATATTATGGAGGTTATTCTCTTGGGCATGGAAGCATACATTTCCTTCTCATATCCTTTGACTAATGCAAGAAAGCCTTGGTTTACTCACTCTTGTTCTAATGCTGTAAACAAGTAGAGGGCCTATAAAAAGTACCGGAGCCAATCCACCCCTGAATCACATCTTTTTTATGTTTCTGCCCGGAATCATGCTAAGTCTGTTCTTTGCTCTGCTAAAAATAATTTCATCCATACTAAATGCTCTCAACTCTCCACCTCGAATTCTTCCCACTCCTTGTGATACCTTGCCAAAAACCTTTCTAACAACTTTACCTCATCATCCGTCCCTCCCCTTTTCTACTCTGATGGTTCTGTAGCTATTTCTTCTACTGATAAAGCAGATCTCTTCACTCAAACTTTCTCCTCTAATTCAACCTTAGACGATTCCGGTGTTATTCCTTCATCACTTCCTCCCTCTCACTTCCTCATAGCTGACATTAAAATTTTTTCAGCTGATGTATTTTCTGCCATCACTGGCCTCAATACTAACAAGGCATATGGGTCTGATGGAGTCCTTTCTGTTGTCCTCAAGAACTGTGCTTCTGTGCTTACACCCTGCCTAGGCAAACTCTTGCATCTTTGTCTATCAACTTGCACTTTTCCTTCTTGCTGGAAGTTTGCTCTCATTCAGCCAGTCCCAAAGAAAGGTGACCATTCCCAACCCCTTGACTATCGTCCAATTGCTTTAACATCCTGTATCTCAAAAGTTTTTGACTCAGATCATAATAGAAAAATTTTAAACCATCTTCCCCATCACAAGCTCCTTTCTGATCGTCAGTATGGTTTCCGTCAGGGACGCTCCACTGGCGATCTTCTCATCTACCTTTCAGACTCCTGGTCATCCTCCTTTCAGGACTTTGGCGAAAGCTTTGCCATTGCACTTGACATCTCAAAGGCTTTCGATCGAGTCTGGCATAAATCTTTATTTTCCAAACTGCCCTCTTACGGTTTCTACCCATCTATCTCTGCCTTCATCTATAGCTTCCTTTCTGGTCGTTCTATAGTCGCGGTTGTAGACGGCCATCGGTCTTCTCCTAGATCTATCAACAGTGGTGTTCCTCAGGGCTCTGTCCTATCACCAACTCTCTTCCTTTCATTCATCAATGACCTAAGCTGTACATCTAACCCTATTCACTCATATGCTGATGACTCCACCCTTCGCCTTTCCATTCGGTTCCTGCAATGTCCATCTCAGCAGTTACATCAACAAGCAGGGGATGAAGTTATGGCACACCTAATGTCTGACTTGGCTCGTATCTCTGCCTGGGGTAAAAATAATCTTGTTTTTAATGCATCAAAGACTCAGTTTTTACACCTATCAAGCCAAGAAAATCTTCTACAGGTGTACCCACTAATGTTTAATAATATTCAGCATAATCCTGCATCATCATTGAACATGCTTGGGGTTTTATTCACTCAGGACTTATCATGGAAAGATCATATTACATCTCATGTAAAATCTGCTTCCAAGAGGTCGGTTGTGCTAAGCCGACTCCATTCATTCTTTACCCCTGCACAATTGTTGACTCTATACATGGGTTTTATCTGCCCCTGTGTGGAGTACACATCTTACGTGTGGGGAGGTTCCCCACACGATGGAACACATTCTATCCATTTCTCCTTTCTCTGATATCTCCATTCTTGGAGATTTCAATGTTCACCACCACTTTTGGCTCTCCTCTTCTTTCACTGATCCACCTGGTGAACAAGCCTACACCTTTTCTATCCTTAATGACCTAGAGCAGCTTGTACAGCACCCTACCTGTATCCATGACCGCCTTGGAGAGAGCTCCAACATACTTGATCTCTTCCTTACAACTAATCCTTCTGCCTACACTGTTAATCTTCTCTCTCCGCTGGGCTCCTCTGATCACAATCTTATCACCTTAACCTGTCCTATCGCTCTGGTACGGCCTGCGGACCCTCCAAAAAAACGTCGTCTCTGGCACTTTGGAGCTGTGGATTGGGAGGCCCTCAGGCAGTACTTCTTTGATTTTCCCTGGAAAAATTATTGCTTCCATGGCCGGGAGCCATCTGGGTGTGCCTTACGCATTGCGGAGGTTATTCTCTCAGGCATGGAAGCATACATTCCTTTCTCATATCCTTTGACTAATGCACGAAAGCCTTGGTTTAATCACGCTTCTTCTAATGCTGTCCACAACAAGGAGAGGGCCTATAAAAGGTACCGGAGCCAACCCACCCCTGAATCACATCTTTTATACATTTCTGCCCGGAATCATGCTAAGTCTGTTCTTCACTCTGCTAAAAATAATTTCATCCATACAAAATGCTCTCAACTCTAACTTGAACTTTTCTCGCTCCTTTTGGCACTGTGCCAAAAACCTTTCTAACAACTTTACCTCATCATCCTTCCCTCCTCTTTTCTACTCTGATGGTTCTGTAGCTATTTCTTCTACTGATAAAGCAGATCTCTTAGGTCAGACTTTCTCCTCCAATTTCACCTTAGACGATTCCGGTGCTGTTCCTCCATCACTTCCCCCCTCTGACTTCCTCATGGCTAACATTAAAATTTCTTCAGGTGATTTATTTTCTGCCATCACAGGCCTCAATACTAATAAGGCATATGGACCTGCTGGAGTCCCTCCTGTTGTTCTCAAGAACTGTGCTTCTGTGCTTACACCTTGCCTAGGCAAACTCTTTCACCTTTGTCTGTCAACTTGTACCTTTCTTTCTTGCCGGAAGTTTGCTCTCATTCAGCCGGTCCCAAAGAAGGGTGACCATTCCCAACCCTCTAACTATCGTCCAATTACTTTAACATCCTTTATCTCAAAAGTTTTTGAGTCTATTCTTAATAGAAAAATTTTAAAGCATCTTTCCTATCACAACCTTCTTTCTGATCGTCAGTATGGGTTCCGTCAGGGACGCTGCACAGGCGATCTTCTCACCTACCTTTCAGACTCCTGGTCATCCTCCTTTCGGAACTTTGGGGAAAGCTTTGCCATTGCACTTGACATCTCAAAGGCTTTCGATCGAGTCTGGCATAAATCTTTAATTTCCAAACTGCCCTCTAACAGTTTCTATCCTTCTATCTGTGCCTTCATCTGTAGCTTCTTTTCTGGTCATTCTATAGCAGCTGTTGTAGACGGCTATCGTTCTTCTCCTAGATCTATTAACAGTGGTGTTCCTCAGGGCTCTGTCCTATCACTAACTCTCTTCCTTTTATTCATCAATGACCTTCTAAGCTGTACATCTAACCCTATCCACTCATACACTGATGACTCCACCCTTCACCTTTCCATTCGATTCCCACAACGTCCATCTCAGCAGTTACTTCAACAGGCAAGGGATGAGGCTATGGCACACCTAATGTCTGACTTGGCTCGTATCTCCTACTGGGGTAAAAATAATCTGGTTGTTTTTAATGCATCAAAGACTCTGTTTTTGCACCTGTCAACCCGACAAAATCTTCCACAGGTATACCCACTTACGTTTAATAATACTCAACTTAATCCTGCATCATTGTTGAACATGCTTGGGGTTTCATTTGCTCGGGACTTGTCTTGGAAAGATCATATTACATCTCTTGTAAAATCTGCTTCCAAGCAATTGGGTGTGCTAAGCCAACTCCGTTCCTTCTTTGCCTCTGCACAATTGTTGACTCTATACAGGGGTTTTATCCGCCCCTGTGTGGAGTACAACTCTCACGTGTGGGGAGGCTCCCCACATACAGCTCTTCTCAATAGGGTGGAGTCAAAGGCTTTTCGTCTCATTAACTCTCCTCCTCTTACTGACTCCCTTTAACCTCTGTCTCTTCTCTGCAATGTTGCATCTTTATCTTTTTTCTATCGCTACTTCAGTGGTCACTGTTCCTCTGGACTGTCTGCATGCATTCCTCCACTTCTACGACGGGCGTATAGGACTCGTCTAGTAGCAAACTCTCACCCCTTTTCTGTCCAACTCTCTAATGCAAGAGTTAACCGTTACTCCCAGTCCTTCATTTATGCAACAGGTCTGCTCTGAAACTGTCTCCCTCTGTCTGTATTTCCTGCTTCCTATGATCTCCAGTCTTTCAAACGCAGTGTGTCAGGGCATCTCGAAATGAATGGATCTTGAATTTGGCTCTCTCTTGTATTTTGTTTTTATCTTGGAAGGAACAGTTTTGCAGGCTCATTGCCTTTGGTTCCATCTTCCTCACATAAAAAAAACAAAAAAAACATACAGCTCTTCTCAGTAGGGTGGAGTCAAAGGCTTTTCGTCTCATTGACTCTCCTCCTCTTACTGATTCTCTTCAACCTCTGTCTCTTCGCAGCACTGTTGCATCTTTATCTCTTTCCTGTCGCTACCTCAATGGTCACTGCTCCTCTGAACTGTCTGCTTGCATTCCTCTACCTCTATGACGGGCGCATAGCACCCGTCTAGCAGCAAACTCTCCTCCCTTTTCTGTCCAACTCTCTAATGTAACATTAAAAAAAAAAAGTTAACCATTACTCCCAGTCATTCATTTATGCAACAGGTCAACTCTGGAACTGTCTCCCTGTGTCTGTATTTCCTGCTAGCTATGATCTCCAGTCTTTCAAACGCAGTGTGTCCAGGCATCTCGAAATGATCGGATCTTGAATTTGGCTATCTCTTGTAATTTGTTTTTCTCTCGGAAGGAACAGTTATTCCGGGCTCGTGGCCTTTGGTTCCTTCTTCCTAGCATAGAGAGAAAAAAACGGACATCCCTCTCGCATCCAAGGCTCTCTTCACACTGTCCATCTATCCAATTTGTGGTCTTCCTCTCAGCCTTACACCTCTCACAGCAGATCTAGTTATCTTTTTCACCAGTCACTCATTATCCATTCTCTCCTATGCCCAAACCATCACAACACCCGCTGGTCAACTTGATCAGCCACCTCCCGCACAGTTCCAGTTCTCCCTCGCACTTCATTTCTCACTTTATCCATATGCGTCATTCCACACACACTCCTCAGACACCACATCTCCATTACATTCAAACGTTTCCTCTCTGATACACCCATATTCCATGCTTCAGCCCAATATAATGCAGTCGGTATCACAGCACTCTCATACAGCCTTCTTTTTACATCCATTCTAAGCGCACGACATCTAAACACTTTTTTCATTCCTCCCAGCACCTTTCCTTCTTCACTCATTCTGAACTTCACGTCTGCATCTATTCTTCCATCCACAGCAACATGTGACCCTAAATACTTAAAACATTCTATGTACTCAAGCAATTCACAGTTCAAAACTGTATTTATCCTTCTACCATCTACCATCCTCGTACACTTCATCATTTTACTCTTATTCTCATTTACTTTCAGTTTCCTCCTTCCACACACCCTTCCAAACTCCTCTACCAACTGTCTCAATCTCTCCCCTGAATCAGCCACCAGTGCAGTATCATCTGCAAACAGCAGCTGCTTCAGATTCCACTCTTTACCATCAACACTCACCAGACGCAGTCCTCCACCTAACACTCTTGCATTCACCTCCCTTACAACACCATCCGTATAAATGTTAAGCAACCAAGGCGACATCACACATCCTTGCCGCAGCCCCACTCTCACGGGAAACCAGTCACTCACAGTATTTCCCACTCTAACGCACGCTGTACTATTTACATAAAAACTTTTCACCCCTTTTAGCAACCTGCCATCAAGTCCATCTTAAGACAGTCCACAAAGCCTCCCTATCAGTTCTATCATACGCTTTTCTAAAGCCATGAACGCCCAAAACACATCCTTCCCTTTTGCTAAATACTTTTCACACACATGTTTCACAGCAAACACCTGATCCACGCACCCCCTCCCTCTCCTAAAGCCATACTGCTCATCACCAATCACACCCTCTGTACCCTCTCTAACAATCTTAACACTCCACCATACATCTTACCTACAACACTCAACAGACTAATACCCCTGAAGCGAGTACATACATACTTATCACCCTTACCTTACTACAACGGAACCACACAAGCACTTGCACAGTCAGTTGGCACCAAACATTTCACAAAGTACACATTCAACAGTCTTACTAACCATCTTAACCTGTCATGTTTTCTTAATATTACCATGAAACGGGTAGTTCCTGTCGGCCGGGGTAATGGCGATGTCCCGAGCTCTTGATATGTGTGATTGCCGTTCCCTGCCTTACGGGCGTCTGGCAAGAGACAGACATATAAACAGATAGATAGAGAGTATTCTGAGTGGCATACAAGGCTTCATGATATCACTTCCTAACCCATTTGTTCATCATTATTTATCGTATTAGACTTTATTCTGTTATCCGTTATTCCTTTAAATTTTAATTACGGCATCGTCTTCATCACCAACATATATTAAAGATACTGAGGTGCAATACGTAGAATAAATTGCCAAGGAAAAGGGGTTACCAATTTTTCAAAGACACTGAAATAGCCTACAACATACAGACGTATGGCTAAGGAAGGGCGCTTATAAATTCATGAGTATATTGATGTATCTATTTTTCTACCGTCCCATATTGACTGGCCGATTACTCATGACGGGTGACCTATATTTTGACTTCCCTAACACTCCTCTCTCTCTCTATCCTTCTCTCTCTCTCTCTCTCTCTCTCTCCCGTAACTATGCGTGTTGTAGCAAGGTCTGACCGCCTCGTATAGACGGTAATGCCTGTGTGTCTATGTAAATAAAGAGCTCACTAGTTCCATCCCCGAGCTAACCCAGAGACTTTTGTACAGGGTCTCAATTACCCCAGCATGTTCGCACCTCGACCTGAAACTGGGATCTCGATTTTGACTGTAGCATGTTGTAGTGTTGGGACATGTCTGGGTGCTTTCCTTGCCAGCCACACTTCATATTTCTGAATAAATTTCAGATCTTGAAATGTGTCCCACCCATTTTCAGCAGTGGGCTGTATTCTACCTATGTGTTGGAGGTGCAGCGGTACGCTTTCTTAATAATGTTGTCATTGATACAACCAGGCGGCCGAACTGCCTGGTTACACTAATGTCCCT